>NC_141042.1:40605000-40875000 GCF_052040795.2 Danio rerio
ACACGCACACACAACACACACACAAACACACAAGCACACACATAAACTGACACACATAAATGCACACACACAAACACACACACACAGAGAGAGAGAGAGAGAGAGAGAGAGAGAGACAGCGTGGCGATTGCAGATTGCCAGATAACAGATGTAAATTGGCCCTGGAGAAAATGAGTCTTGTTGAGCGGCTCCAGAATAAGCACCTCTTTGCTTTAGGTGGCACACACACACACACAGACACACACATACACACTTTATAAAGCATCATTTAATTACAGCGCAGGGGCCCTGGGTGCAGGAGCAGGGGCCCCGGGGCACAAAGAGACAAATTATACCTGTCCTCGGCATTTCAATCACCATCTCTAATGCATTACAGTTCAATTACACGACACACTCACTCTGACACACACACACAAGCCCAGAAAACAATCAAAAACACACACACTGCTCATCACACTCCGACATCCAGTTGGTTTACAATTCTTCTGCCGCAAATTTCAGTGTCCTGATGTCAATCTGATCTCATCTACATTTATTAAGTTCTATAATACAAGACAACAGGTAAAACAAGATATTGTAAACTAAACATTTAAGGCATTTTTAATTAATATTTGGTGAGCATTTCTGATAAATACATTTCCATTACTGATATCTGCACCTTTTGGCGTTTGCTTTACACTATACACATGAGCTGGCAAAAGTCCTGCATTTACTATTGTCAAACTTCTCAAATAGTGTACACTGCTCATTACAATACTTTTGCATAATTATATTTCGATTTTAAAATTAAGTGACTTAAATGAACTTTTAAGTGATTACAAAAACATTGTGTGAAAACAGCAGAAAAAATATAGTTTTATATTGAACAAAACAAGTCTTTTTTTAATTTATTTTTTATTGTAAATGGAAAAGGTGCATTTCCACACAAATAAACTAAATAAAAACATTGAATAAAAATGGTGTTTTGTTATTATTTGATGTGTTTTATTCACTGGAAATAAAATTGGATACAGCAAAATGCCCTTAAACAGTTCTTGAAGGAACACATTTGACACTGTTAAGCTACAAAGTCACTGTAGGGGCTCCTTCATGGATCAGATTTGTAGCTTTAGTGTACAACATTGTATCTGCAGGTTTTAAAAACCCAAAGGTACATTTGGTTTCCCATGCTACAAACCATGTCCTTAAAGGTACAAACTGCACTGGTGCAAATTAGTTTCTTTGTCTTAAGGTTCCATATAAAAGGTGCTGCCCCAGTGACATGGGTTTGTACCTTCTTTGGTACAACATTGTTCCACTTATTCTGAGAGAGCACAGTGACCAATCAAATTGTGTATTACATGTGACCAATCAAATTGTGTATAACATGTGCACTGTAAATAATAAAAAGTTGAGTTTACCTTAAATTCTAAAGCAACCAGCTGCAAAGAAATGTTCAGTTTATTAAGCTTCAGTGCTTGAAGTTGTGCCAAATGATTCCATAAAGTATACTTCACTTAAAACAGCCTTGCCAGTCAACTTAAAACAATAATAATTTGGCACAACTTCAACCACTGAAGCTTAATAAACTAAACATTTATTTGCAGCCAGTTGCTTTAAAATTCGAAGCTAACTTAACTTTTTTTTTTTTTTACAGTGTGTATAATCAAACTAAATATTCATATATTTTGGATTTTAAATTCTGCATAAATCAGTATTTAACTTCACCAAATTGTATTGAATAAATCATAATAAAAATGATTATTCTACCATTATTTTATCAAACATGTGAAGACAAATGCAGGTTTTTTTTTCTTTTTTAAAGATTTATTTATTTATTTATTTATTTATTTATTTATTTATTTATTTATTTACTTATTTATGTATTTATTTATTTACTTATTTACTTATTTATGTATTTATTTATTTACTTATTTATTTATTTACTTATTTATTTATTTATATATTTATTTACTTATTTATTTATTTATGTATTTATTTACTTATTTATTTATTTATTTACTTATTTATTTATTTATTTACTTATTTATTTATTTATTTATTTACTTATTTACTTATTTATTTACTTATTTATTTATTTATGTATTTATTTACTTATTTAATTATTTATTTATGTATTTATTTACTTATTTATTTATTTACTTATTTACTTATTCATGTGTTTATTTACTTATTTATTTATTTATTTATTTATTCATTTATATATTAATTTACTTATTTACTTTTTTATTTATTTAAGACAAATATTTAAAAAGAACAAACAAAAATCTTTAAATGTGCTTTTTGTGCAGTATATTACAGCACTATAGTGCCCTTTAGAACAGGTTTTTACAAAAATCTATTGTGTACAAGTGTATTGTCAAACTAAAATATCACAAGTGTATTGTGAAACTCTGCTCTTTTTGTAAAATTGAATGTTTACATTTAAGACCTGTATAATGTCATTGCTTGTAAGTTGAACTACATATGTTATGTTCAGTTTAATTAAAGAAAATGTGGAAACCGATTGCACGTAGTTTCTTTAGTTGACATAACTTAAAATGGTGGATTAAAACAATGTTGAGACTACGAGCATTTAAGATGTTTACTGAACATGGTAAAACAGAATTAGTTAAATCGAGTTAATAAAGTAATCATACTATAAAACCCTAAGTATGGTTACTAAGTATTGACAAGTGTGTAAACTACAATTTTCTATTAAACTAACTTGATTTTTACAGTTAGTTGACTTTGGAAGTTTTAGGTTTCTTACTTTAAGGCAATAATTAACTAAGATTTCCTTGATAGTTTGTATTGCAAAAATGAGACAATCGGTTTTCAAACTTTTTTTTAGTAAACTGAACATGTTAGAATTTACAGTGTGTAAAACATTTTATTTTTGTCTCGTTTACTCCCTTTAATGTTGAAATATAATGTGGTAAATTTAAATGTTGATTTATGTATAAACTAATATCTAAAATAGTTTAATATTTGCTGCTTATATATATATATATATATATATATATATATATATATATATATATATATATATATATATATATATATATATATATATATATATATATATATACATTCATACATACATATATATACAAATATATATATATATATATATATATATATATATATATATATATATATATATATATATATGTATATATATATATATATATATATATATATATATATATATATATATATATAAATAAATAAATAAATAAATCAATATATATATATATATATATATATATATATATATATATATATATATATATATATATATATGTATGTATGTATATAAATATATACACACACACACACATATATATATATATACATTTTTTCTTTTCTTTTTTATATTTCCCAAATGATGTTTAACAGAGCAAGGAAATTTTCACAGTACGTCTGATAATATTTTTTCTTCTGGAAAAAAACTTATTTGTTTTATTTCGGCTAGAATAAAAGGAGCTTTTAGTTTTTTTAAAGCAATTTCAAGGACATATTTTTTCTGATAGTCTACAGAACAAACCCTCATTATACAATAACTTGCCTAATTACCCTAACCTGCCTTATCCACCTAATTAACCTAGTTAAGCATTTAAATGTCACTTTAAGCTGTATAGAAGTGCCTTGAAGAATATCAAGTCTAATATTATTTACTGTCATCATGGCAAAGATAAAATAAATCAGTTATTAGAGATGAGTTATTAAAACTATTATGATTAGAAATGTGCTGAAAAAAATCTAAAAACCCATTTTCACTCTTTGGCTTTTAATACCAAATGAGAGTCACGTGTCTGTTGTATTTGTCCTTTGTTTCAGACGGTGTATACAGCACTTCGATAAGCACTTGTTGTTTTTAAAAAGCCCTTTAGAAATAAACTTTGACTTGACTAAATTATATCAATGAACAAATGCTCCAATCATATTATAAAATAATGCCTAATAATGAAATGATATATTTAAATATAAACACATAATATAAACATTGTTTATTTTACCAATCGCTAAAAAAAAAAAATCAAAACAATATATTTTACTGATCTGTTTAATTCATAATTGACTAATTTGCATGAATATAATAACACATAAACAGAATAAGTCATTATTTGATTTATAAATGATTTGAGCCGATGAAGACAGAATTGACCTGACAGTGGTCAAGTGTGAAATGTGCTGAAATGCGTGGACGTGCGCAGATGTTTGAGGGGTTTGTGTGTTTCCGATCTGCAGTTTCTCACACCAGTGTTTTATTGCCATCTATTGGAGTAAAAGCTCATCTGATCTCCAGCAAACAGCAGAAACGCAGCCGCCGTTTCTACAGTAATGCATTCATTTCTGGCTGAAGAACAAGGGTTTGAAAAACACTGCATTCAGTAATTCACATTGAAACATTAAAACAATTAACTGCGGTGGTATATGTGACTGCAACACAATTATAAGCACATTTACAGTCTATGATATCAGTCTGAATGTTAATAAATAATGTCAGCAGAGACTTGTAAAGTTTAACTGAATACATTTGAGCTTATTATGCAACATAATTTGCACAAATATTATTGGCAAATTTGTAAAATGGATGATTTTCAAAACTAATATGAAAAATGCTCACTAAAACGCAAGGTTTATTTAAAATAAGTGGTTTATTCGGAAACAAAACCACTAAATTGATTAAAAATTATGTATGTTTGTATAGTTAAACAAAAATTTTGTGTAAAAATAAATTATATAAATAGATAAACACACACACACACACACACACACACACACACACACACACACACACACACACACACACACACACACACACACACATATATATATATATATATATATATATATATATATATATATATATATATATATACATGGTACACAGTATATTTATATTATATTATGAGTGTGTATCTACATTAAAATATTTTATATTCATTGTAATCTAATGAGTAATAAACATATACGTTATTATTATTATTATTATTAATATTATTAATAATAATGTTATTATTATAATTATTAGTATTGTTATATTTATTATTGTTATTTTTACTATTTTTATTGTTATTATTGTTATTATTATTATTATTATTATTATTGTTGTTGTTGTTGTTGTTATTATTATTGTTGTTGTAATTTTTACTATTTTTATTGTTATTTTTGTTGTTATTATTATTATTATTATTGTTATTATTATTATTATTAGTATTATCATTATTATAATTATTAGTATTATTATATTTATTTTTGTTATTTTTACTATTTTTATTGTTATTATTATTATTATTATTATTATTATTATTACTACTACTACTACTACTACATGTAACCCACATGTAATTCTTGAGTAATTAATTATTTAAAAAGTGCAAGTCATAATACATTTAAGCAAAGCATATTTAATATTTCCATATATTAAATATATTCCACTGCAATATAATGTCTGCTAAAATTTAAATGAATCGAACATACAAATACTTCATTATAATATGTAATGATGGATAATAAATATAAAAGTATAATGGATTAATTATTGTGTTATTATAATTATTATTATTATTATTATTTGCTGTTGTTGTTGTTGTTGTTGTTGTTATGTTTATACATTCTTAAATAATATAATAATAAAAAAACAATATAATGTTTAATAATAGTTTTATAGAAAATTAAAATGGAACAAATATGTACACTATCTGACTAAATTCTTGTAGCCTATCCAGGTTTTAGGAACAGCAAATAATGACTTGACTTCTAGTTGATCATTTGGTATCAGAAGTGTCTTATATGAAAGGCAAAGGCCTCTAGATGACGCTTATTTTACCACAATAAAATATGATCATGTCTTGATTATTAATGATTTCATTAGGACAGTAAGCTCTGACTCTGCTCAGACTAAAGTCTCATCAGTGAACAGAAATAATGTCCAGTATAGAATAGAAAGTCCTGCTGCAGTGGAGACAGAATGAATATTGTGTCTGACTCCATCATGAGCTTGGAGGACTGCATCCATACATCTCTGACACGACTCAAATCACTGATTAATAAAGTCATCTGGAATGAAGGAGAAAGCCTTCAGCAGGACTCCCAGAGTTCATCAAGAGTCTTTGTGTTCATCTTCAACGCCTCCTCCTTCATCTTACCCCAGACATGCTCAATAATGTTCATTTCTGGTGACTGGGCTGGCCAATCCTGGAGCACAAGTTGCTTTCAGGAGCTTTGATGTGAAGGCTGAAGTATGAGAAGGAGCGCTATCCTGCTGGAGAATTGTCCCTCTCCTGTGGTTTGTAATGTAATGGGCTGCACAAATGTCTTGATACCTCAGGCTGTTGAAGTTGCAGATCTCTCGCACACCAACATACAGAATGAACCCCAAACCATGATTTCTCCTTCACCAAACTTGACTGATTTCTGTGAGAATCTTGGCTCCATGCTGGTTCCAGTAGGTCTTCTGCAGTATTGGTGATGATTGGGCTGCAGATCAACAGATGATTCATCAGAGGAATCCACCTTCTGCCACTTTTCCAAATGATCATCTAGAAGTCAGGTTATTATTTGCTGCTCTTTCAACTGGGATCAACATCAAGACTTTTGTCAGGTAGTGTAAGTGCTTAACTGTCATAAAAAAGGTTAATTCAAACTCTAATGTTAATGGTACTTTTAAATGATCAATTAGAAGTCAAGTCAGACATTAAACATTATCTAAAAATAAAAAAAAGTCTGAGGATGAACTTCATTATTTATATTTAATCTTTTTCCATGCACTTTCTATTGACATGTGGCTAGGGTTGTAACAATATACCGGTATGACGGTTTACCACGATTTGAACGTGCACGATTATCATACCATGAACAATTGCTTATCAACGGTTTTAACCCTTAAAGACCGAGACAGCCGCCCGCGGCTAAAAATAAGTATTGCTCTTAAATGTTTAATAACTTTTGATCCGCTGATCCGATTCATACAATTCAAAGATTGGCATAAAGAAGAGAATCTCAGCTTTCCAGTGCTGTATTACATAACATGACGAACTTTCAGAGGCTCCGGAATCAGTGCGGTTACGTCATCAACATTTGACAACGCTGATTTGACAAAGAAACGCTCGTCACTGTGTCTCCGGACAAACCAGACACGATACATTGATGCAATGTCCCTCCTCCATGCCCAGATTGGTTCAAACTCGCTATATCACAACCAATAAGCATAGGTTTCGCTTTTGTTTGTGGACCAAGCTTTTTGAACAACACGGAATGAGAGATAGGCATACATTTATGCGTGGCTAAATAAAACGCAAAAAAAAAAGTTTTGCATGAAATAATTCTCATAAGTACTTTTGCATGCACAGCAGCACAGAAACATGACAAAACAGTGACACAGCAAAGACGAACTGCTGCTCTTGCTGTTTTCAAAAGACGCAAATGAAGGTGCAGCTGTTTGTCTGCATTGCAGACAACCATATCCAAATCCATATCGATAGACAACCATATCCATGCTGGCACATAAAACCTAAGGATGTTCCATATTGAATCTAGTTTCGTTATGTAAATATTTATAGTATAGTAAATATTTATATCTATTTTTTACCGAGGATTTGCACCATGTTTATTTGGACTTTATTTGGACTTTGACACATTATTTATTATTTTCTTATTTTTATTTGTTCATTGTAAGTGGTGTTGTTTATAGTAACTAAAAATATATTATTTGGAAAAAGTCAAATTTGCTTCACTGTTCTATTATTTTGTAACATTTGTAACATACCGTATACCGCGAAACCGTCAAACCGTGGTATTGTTTTAGACGATTATCATACCGTGAAAAATTCATACCGTTACAACCCTACATGTGGCTTACAATTATTCAAAAACAATTATTTAGAAACCTGTTGGTCTTAAAGCAATTAGTTGACTACCCAAAAATTAGTAAACTCTTTGGGCCCCATCATACAACTAGCACACAGTTGGCTGTAAAACAAAGACACTGATGATTGTGTAGTCTCTGCTTGGTCTGTGTCCGAGTCGCACATGTACTGCTGAATGCTGATCCTCTCACTCATGTTGCTTCTCTCTGTCTGCCTGTCTGTTGCCATACACAAAGCAAAGGAGCTTTTAGCTCCGCCCCCTTGTTACGTTGGGCGGGAAGTTGAAACTAATTTTCATGTGAAGCAACACGCCCCTAAAACAGCGAGCTGTGTGCACACCCTCAACATGACACATTATAACGCATTATAATAACAAAATCTGAACTGTGTTTTGAACTGAACCTAAACTGGCACACTCAGAAGAACCATAATATTAATATTACATCTTAAAAAAAGGGGTAAACTATGTGCCCTTTAAAATAAGAGAGTAAACATGTTGCTTTTAAAAATATTACGTGCCTTTACTTAAGTAAGTAAAGGCTGCACTGCAAAAAATGCTTTTCTTACTTAAATTTTTTGTCTTGTTTCTAGTCCAAATATCTAAAAATTCTTATATCAAGAAGCCTTTTCTAGGCAAGCCAAACAGAATGTCTTGTTTTAAGATATAATGTGCCAATATTACTTTTATTTTACTTTATTATGACAATAGTTTTTCCTTAAAACAAGCAATAATCTGCCAATGGGGTAAGCAAAATAATCCTGTTTTTCCTTTTGACATAAGATTATTTTGCTTACCCCATTGGCAGATTATTTAAGTTGTTTTAAGGAAAAACTCACTTAATTTTGGCACATTATTTTTTAAAACAAGACAATATGTTTTGCTTGTCTAGAAAATTCTGCTCGATTTAAGAGTTTTTTGATATTTGGACTAGAAACAAGACAAAAAAATCTAAGTAAGAAGAGCATTTTTTGCAGTGTGATTTATACTTCTGCATCCAGCGCACATGTATGGTCCGGCGCAGCCTACGTGCAGTTGCACAGACACATCGTGTAACACAAGCTCTGTGATTGGTCAGCTTAAAAGCTGTGCTGAGTGTGGGCCTTGCTGAGAGCCGTGAGCCCCATGAAGCTAGTGTTTACAAGTGTCGAGTCCCAAAGAGAGCTACAGATGTTTTGTGTTTACCTTATGATTAAAGTTGTTGCACGTCTGCCAGTTCACGCCTCTGAATGAGCGAGTTTGAGCAACATGTACATTAAGGAAGCGATAAGAACGAACAAAACACCCGTGAAGAAACTCAAGACATGAATCTACTGCCAACTAGTGCTTCAGAAGTGTTATTGCAGAGCAACACAAACAGCACGCAGAAGTATAAATGCACGACTACGCACAAGGCAGGTGACTTAGTCATGCCGGTCACTCGACACATAATCATAAACCAGCCTTGTAGCTTTTAAAGCGATTAGTTGACTTGACTTAACTTTAAAAAGTGAGTAACCCTGTTCATTTTAAAGCAATTAGTTGACTTCACTTAAAATTAGTGAGTAAACATGAGGCCTTTCCCAGAGATGGGTTGCGGCTGGAAGGGCATCCGCTGCGTAAAAACGTGCTGGATAAGTTGGAGGTTCATTCCTCTGTGGCGACCCCGGATTAATAAAGGGACTAAGCCGACAAGAAAATGAATGAACATGAGGCCTTATAATGTACATAATTATAAAATTTCACTTAAATTAACCTAAAAGTTCCCAGTCACAACGTCATGTAAGTAAAGTCGATAATCAGCTTTAACAGAGCACTTGAGGATGTTGTGTATGTGTACAGTAGAGGAGTATGTGTAGTGTATACTGTAGGGGGCACTGCCTGCATACTAATACACAACACCACAGCTAATTACCCGCTTCATTAACAAAGACTGAGCAAACCCTGATGCTGGAGCTTTTCTTCATCTGACTCAGTATCAGACGCCCAGCATGTGAAATTCAGGAGGATTAAGAGACTGAACACACAAAACATCAATGTGAGGGTAACAAGAAACACACCAAGATACTAAAAACCTTCTGTCATCATGTCTTTGTGTCTGTTTTTTTTTCTAATTATTTAAATAAAAAAGCTTACAAGATTTATTGAAGGATAATAGTTTTCCTGCACATTGTTTTGGGGGGGATTTTTTACAACATGGCAAGCAGAAAGAAAACATTCAAAATACTAAGTTGATTATTGTATCTGATTATTATCCACTTGTTTTTATTAATATTTACATGTATTTGTATTTATTTACTATATTAATTTATATTTATGTTTTATTATATTTACAAATGTCACAGGTGCATAAGATGATTGTATGAAAAATATATTATTTTATTGATTTTCTTGGTTTGTTTGTTTGTTTGTTTATTTATAAGCAGATCCTACAAAAAATAAAATACTGTTCATTTTATTTTCGTCTTAGTCCCTTTATTAATCCAGGGTCTTTTAATTATTTTTAAATCAGCCAATTACATATTTTATTCATGGTATTTCACTGTATTTTAGGTTTTTTATATTTCATTCATTTATTTAAATCTATTTATTATTTTCTTTATTTACTTAATAAGCTTTGATAATTTTTATTAACTTATTAATTTAATTTACTTTGTTAATAGTTTTTATTTATAATTTTTTATTAATTATTTTAAGCTTATTTATTTATTTTTATACTACCCTATTATAAATTTATTCAAGATAATTTCTCTATTTTATTTCACTGTATTTTTGTTTTCTTTTGTTTTTAATGTTTAATTCGTTAATTTAATATTTATTTATTATTTTCATAATTTGAGTCATAGATTTTTAAAGAAATTTTATTTATTTATTTATTTATTTTTTAATAAATGATAATTTTTGTTTTTATATTTATGTTTATTCATTTATTTTACCTTATTTATTTTTTTATTTCATCTTATTTTTTTATTGATCATTTTATTTTCGGCTTAGTCCCTTTATTAATCCAGGGTCGCCACAGCGGAATGAACCGACAACTTATCCAGCACGTTTTTACGCTGAGGATGCCCTTCCACCTGCAACCCATCTCTGGGAAACACATACACACTCATTCACACCTATACACTACGGACAATTTAGCTTACCCAATTCACCTGCACCGCATGCACCTAGAGGAAACCCACTCGAACGCAGGGAGAACATTCAAACTCCACACAGAAACGCCATCTGACCCAGCTGAGGCTCGAACCAGCAACCTTCTTGCTGTGAGGTGACAGCACTACCTACTGTGCCACAGGGTCGGCATAAAATACTGTTTATTCTTACAATCTGATTAATAATGCAGATTTGTATATATATATTGATGGGACAGTATGGAAAACGCAAATAAAAAAAACAAAGTAGTGATTTCTAAATTTACTTAACACCCACAAACAGTAAACAAATCTAGCAAATCTGACCACAATAAACGTGTCATAAATCCACAAATAATGCATTTTTGATCAGGATAAAAGCAGTGTTGTTTTTCTGCAGATGTGTGCGTGTTAATGTGAGCTGGCAGCAGAGACGCTTCATCTGGAAATTGAGCGTTTGGTGATTATTTCTGCAGTCCATTTACAGATCGATCGCTGAGCCTTTCATTTCAAGCACACGCTGATAGAGGCTTGACATTAATTGGGGAAAGATGTGCAATTATGTGTGTGTGTTGTGGAGGCCATGAGTGCTCACACACACACACACACACCCACACATGCGCACAGCAAATTACCCTTGAGGAGGAACAACAGTGAGTTTGAGTGGACTCCATATCCACTCTCTAGTGTATACGCATTAAAAGCAGATTATTATGACACTCACAGAGCGAGAGAGAGAGAGAGAGAGAGACATGTTCAATATGAATGTATACGTTTGTTTTTTGATGTTGTAATAGTTTCAACTTTATTATGGTTTATTTATTATTTCTTTTTATTTAATTTTAATTATTTTAAAATCAGCCAATTACATATTTTATTCATGGTAATATCTCTATTTATTTCACTGTGTTTTAAGTTTTTTTATATTTCATTCATTCATTTAATTATATTTATTATTTTCTTTATTTATTTAATAAGCTTTGATCATTTTTTATTAACCAATTAATTTAATTTACTTTATTAATAGTTTTTATTTATGATTTTTTATTAATTATTTTAAGCTTATTTATTTATTTTTAAACTACCCTACTATAAATTTATTCAAGATCATTTCTCTATTTTATTTTACTGTATTTTTGTTTTCTTTTGTTTTTTTATGTTTTATTCATTAATTTAATATTTATTTATTATTTTCATAATTTGAGTCATAGATTTTTTAAATAAATTTTTTTAATAATTTTAATTTTTAATTTTTAATTCAGTCACTTATATTTTTATGCATGGTAATTTCTCGATTTAATTTCACTCTATTTTTGTTTTTATATTTATGTTTTTTCATTTATTTCACCTAATTTATTTTTTTATTTCATCTTATTTTTTATTGATTGATTTCATTCTATTTATTTATTTCATCTTATTTATTTATTTATTTATTTATTTTTTTCATTTATTTTATCTTATTTATTTATTTTTCTTTATTTATTTCATCTTATCTATTTAATTCATCTTAATTATTTATTTATTTTTATTTCATCTTATTTAATAATTTATTTATTTATTATTTATTTATTTCATCTCATTATTTTTTTATTTCATCTCATTTATTTTTATTTTATTTATTTCATCTTATTTATTTATTTATTTGATCTTATTTATTCATTTATTTCATCCTATTTTTTTTATTTATTTATTTCATCTTATTTATTTATTTTGTTGATTTATTTTATCTAATTTATTTATTTATTTAGATTATTTTATTTCATCTTTTTATTTATTTTTATTTATTTTTATTTGATTAACTTATTTATTTATTTTTATTTTATTTATTTACTTCATCTGGTTCATTTATTTCATCTTATTTATTTATTTCTGTTTATTTTATTTATTTATTTTCATCTCATGTATTTATTTCTGTTTATTTTGTTTATTTATTTTCATCTCATTTATTTATTTCAGTTTATTTTAAATATTTATTTTCATCTTATTTGTTTATTTAGTTTTCTTATTTATTTATTTAATCTTATTTATTTATTCATTTATTTATTTATTTATTTATTTTATTGATTTATTTTATTTAATTAATTAATTTATTTATATTTATTTATTTATTTCAGTTTATTTTATTTTTTATTTTTATCTTATTTATTTATTTCAGTTTATTTTATTTCAGTTTATTTCATCTTTTTATTTATTTCAGTTTATTTATTTATTAATTATTTATTTATTTAATTTTATTATTTTTTATTTATTTCATATTAGATTTAATTTTAGTTTAAACTTATTTATTTTATTTGTATTTATTTATTTATTGATTTTCATTCATTTATTTATTTTTAAATCAACCAATTACATATTTTATTCATGCTTATTCATTTTATATCGCTGCGTTTTCTATTTGTTGTTTTCAGTAAGATCTTCAAGCCATTACACTCTAAATGTCACAGCCAGAGCGGTTTGTCCATTTTAAATGTGCTGTTATTTAGTGTTTCTGCATAAAACGTCACATAAACACATTTCACTTGCTCGTCTTTTTTCTCTGTCTAGGTCTGATTACAGTAAAGGTTGAGAAATCAAAACCCTCTGAGTGCAAAGTGTCCAATATTTCGACATTTCATGGCGCGTCTGGTTCATGGCTCTGCTTTCTGTGTTTGTCGTCCTCTGACAGACCATTATCACATCAGAACTCAACCTGTAATAATCTATAATCAGCATTATTATTTAACAACTGGCAGCAGAAACGCACTGCGGCGGATCAGATGTTTGTCTCTCCGCTTGATGTCTGATAATGGTGTAAAGTGCAGTCTTAAAAACGCTCCCAAAACTCCATTACTTCACCATTTCTGTCAGAAAGCGACAGCCATTTTTGTTTGTTATTAATCATGCACGTGACCTCTGGTGTGTAATGAATGTTTTGTGCAGTAAGGCTATGAATGTGTGTATGTGTTGGTAGATATGTTTATAGTCCTTTGAAGAAGGACAAGACACACACATACACGCAAAAACACACACCACTGAGCAAACACAGCATCTGGACCGTACACTGGGATATAAACACTCCAGCATATGTTTTACGAAGCAGATGCCCATCTAGCTGCAACCCAGTACTGGGAAACACCCTGTTTTACGAAGCAGATCCCCTTGTAGCTGCAACCCAGTACTGGGAAACACCCATACACTATGGCCAATTTAGTTAATCAATTCACCTACTCGTGTGTTTGGACTGTGGAGGAACACTGGAGAGCCCAGGGAAAACCCACGCCAACACTGGGAGAACATGCAAACTCCACACAGAAATGTCAACTGACCAAGCCGAGGCTTGAACCAGCGACCTTCTTGCTGTGAGCTCGCTTGCTCCTCGTTCTTGCTTCCCTCATCTGCACTGATCTCGGATTTCCTGATATGCTTATTGACCGGACGGCAGCCCTGGGCTAGAGGTCCCGACCAGATTTCTGTAGCGCGGGAATAAATGTCCGAATAAAGCGCGGGAGCAGTCGGTAACTGGTTTAATTTTGGACGGGAGCGTCTAGTAATATCGCTCCCGACACCCGAGCGAGTGAGCATGTGTATGTATGTGTGTGAACGAGACAGCGTGATGCTGCTTAGCTTGTTTGTTGCTGTGTGTGTGTGTGTGTGTGTTTATACAGACAGCTTGTTATAGGCTGTCTGGACTCTGTATAGCTGGGTGGTTTTCGGTTTTGTTCTCCCCCCGGTCTTTAGCGGGATCGGGCGTGGTGGGTAAAAAACAGGGCGGGGCGGGCAGCGGGACAACAAATGCTAAATATAGGCGGGAGCAGTCGGGTTCGGGCTAAAACCAGGCGGGAGCAGGCAGAGCGGGATTCAAAAGTTAGTCCCGTGCAGATCTCTACCCTGGGCTAAAATTTCTCTGAGCTCAGGGTTCTCTCCCGGGACAGCATGCCAAACCTGCTATAAATGCTAAGCATATCTAAGTGGGAACTCTTGAAACAGCGTGGGGCAAAACGTCAAAACTACTCTTGCGCCGAGCTGAAACTAGCAAACAACAATTGCATCGCGCCTTGCACCCCATTGCGCCGGGTGTATGATTGGGCCCAATGTGTTTTGGTCATTATCAATGCACTGTCACTTTAATTGAGCGTGAGCAGCGCTGCAAAAATACACCCAGCGCTGAAACTATCATGGCACTGCTGCTTAAAGAGCCCATATTATACATGAAATAGGGTCATATCTTGGTTGTAAGGGTCTCCAACAACAGTCTAATATGCATGCAAGGTCAAAAAACACTTTCATGGTCTTATAATCTGCATTTAATTTTACCTAATTATCCCAGCGACTCCTGTATGAATCGTCCAGTGATTCATTTATTCCCAAACCCCTCCTTGGCGCGAAGCTAATCTGCGCTGATTGGACCGATGACAGTCTGTCGCGATTGGTCGACTGCCTTCAGTCAGAGAGTGAAATGGCCAATAGCCAATCAGCAATATAAAAAGTAATCACAGTTCACACACGCTCGATAGTGTAGGCCTGGATTTTAGCTGCCACACACACACACCTCCGGACGACAACGCTCCCGCTCCCGCTTCCGCCCGCACCCGCCAGGTTTTAGCCTGAGAACCTGCTCCGTTTTCTGCCCGCCGCGCCCGATCCCACTAGAGCGGGGGAGAACACAACCAAACATCACCCAGCTATACAGTCCAGACAGCCAAGATGTCTGTATAAACACACACACACAGCACCAAGCACACAAAGCTCGTTCGCTCTCTCTCTCTCTCTCTCGCATACGCGCGCGTGCGCACTAACACACACACACTCACAAGCACCAAGCAGACTCTCTCTTTCTCATTCGCATAGCAATATCCGTGATATTGCTAGACAGCCCGCTCCCGTCCCAAATTAAACCCGTTACCGACCGCTCCCGCGATTTATTCGGAAATTTATTCCCGCGGCTGTCCCCGCGCCAGATTTCTGCGGCGCGGGAATAAATTTCCGAATAAATCGCGGGAGCAGAACTCTAGCACGGAGCTCCATAAACAAAGCAGCACGCGTCGCGTTTTTAACGTGACTTTGCACGCGATAAGAGAATATAGCCAGTTAACCTGATACAGTACACGCGGTTACAAGTAACAAATCACAACTAAATACATTTGCAAGCCAGAGTCAACAAGGCAACAACTTTAATCGCTCGTACTTACACTTGAGAAATGGAAGAAACTTATCCTGACGTCCAGCAGTAAGTTACTCTTTACTGATCCTTCCTTTAACAAACGCAGATGAAGTATTCTTTGTAGCATGTAGCTTCCAGAAGTTTCCAACTGCTTGGCTATAATGCTGATGTTTCATCTTTGGGTAGAGACTCAATATAATGTCCATCTGCAATGTGACTTCAATCGACCGGCATGTTTGTGTGTGTGTGTGTGTTTGTGTGTGTGTGTGTGTGTCTGGGTTTCTGCGTCAGAGGGCGGGGCCTCAGGTTTGAAATCTCCCGGGTTTGCGCGTGCACGTGAATAACTTGGTTTCGTTCGTACGTCATGGCGAAACACCTAATGAATCGGTATCAAGGCGACTCGTTTGAAGCACAATGAGTCGACTCTTTTATAGATGAATCAACAGTTTTAAACACTGTACTCTTACAGATTTAAGCCTTAGCTGGATACTTCACTTCGCTTAGAGCTGTGTTACACACTACATGGAGGGTAATTTTCAAAAACCCATAATATGGGCTCTTTAAGCGACGCATGGGCGCCGAAAAAACACGCGCTGCAACCTGCAGACCCTGGTAACTAATAAAAATTAAATAAATAGGAGCAAAGCCTGAAAGGGTCAGTTTCAGAGAAACATTCAGAGATCTGTGTGGTGTTTTGAGCTGAAACTTCACACACACACTCTTGTTTTACATCTTGTAAAAAGGCACATAATAGGTCATCTTTAAAGAACAGCTTTCCTATACACTCCGTGCTCTCATCTTAATGCCTACACTTCCTCCCTTGAAAGTGCATTTGCAGACTTCAGTGCATCTCGGGGTCAGTCACACAGCTGTTTGTAATTTTAGCAATGCCGCGCTGCTTAGCCGCAGCAAACTTGGTCAAAATCTAATTTCGCGGAGAGCTAATGAAAAATCACAGCTAGAAAAACTCAAACAGGCCAAATTCTGGTGCCGAGGCAGATCCATTTGAACTGCTAGCATCAGTCAATTTAATGCTAAGCCGCCGTAGCAAAACCTAGCATGCATTAGCCTACGCATTAACCAGCTAACTGCTCGCGATCAGCGCTCCTATATCAGTCCAACCTGAGAAGCTAATAATTCCGCCGTGTCAGCGCTAAAGCCCTCATTTACATTCGGAGATTACGGAGAGGTGAGGCTCTTCGGCCCTATTAATTACAGCTTTTCCAGGTGGAAGCGCTAGTTCTGGGCTTAAATATAGGGTTAGCGTCCTCTTTGCTGGGGTTTGTCTATAAATCGTTTTAATTTCTGGTTTTAAGGCAAGTAGGTGCTGGAGAACGCTCGCCCAGAGAGCTCTGAGAGAGACAAAGTGGCCTGAGATTAGCCCCACATCAGTGTTCAGCGTATTTAAGGCTAATCGGCACAGACACTCGCGCTGATTGCTCCTGCAAAGCATTGTGGGTCGATTGGTGCATTTGGGCTGAAACCTGCATTTATTGAACTGATGATGATGCTTCAGTCACGAAGGTTTTAGACCTAGCTTTAGATAAAACACTGTAATAAATACTGTAGTAACTTTAGTTTTTACTATGGTAAACTAATATACTGTAAATAATAAAGTAGTTACTTCAGTTTTTACTATGGTAAACTGATAAGCTGTAATTAATACTGTAGTTACTCTAGTTTTTACTATGGTAAACTAATATACTGTAAATAATAAAGTAGTTACTTCAGTTTTTACTATAGTAAACTGATAAGCTGTAATAAATACTGTAGTTACTTCAGTTTTTACTATGGTAAACTAATATACTGTAAATAATAAAGTAGTTACTTCAGTTTTTACTATAGTAAACTGATAAGCTGTAATAAATACTGTAGTTACTTCAGTTTTTACTACGGTAAACTGATATACTGTAAATAATAATGTAGTTACTTTAGTTTTTACTATGGTAAACTGATAAGCTGTAATAAATACTGTAGTTATTTTAGTTTTTACTATGGTAAACTGATATATTGTAAATAATAATGTAGTTACTTCAGTTTTTACTATAGTAAACTGATCAGCTGTAATAAATACTGTAGTTACTTTAGTTTTTACTATGGTAAACTGAGAAACTGTAATAAATACTTTAGTTACTTTAGTTTTTACTATGGTAAACTGAGAAACTATAATAAATACTGTAGTTATTTTAGTTTTTACTATGGTAAACTGAGAAACTGTAATAAATACTGTAGTTATTTTAGTTTTTACTATGGTAAACTGATAAGCTGTAATAAATACTGTAGTTACTTTAGTTTTTACTATGGTAAACTGATAAACTATAATAAATACTGTAGTTACTTTAGTTTTTACTATAGTAAACTGATAAGCTGTAATAAATACTGTAGTTACTTTAGTTTTTACTATGGTAAACTGATAAACTATAATAAATACTGTAGTTATTTTAGTTTTTACTATGGTAAACTGATAAGCTGTAATTAATACTGTAGTAATTTTAGTTTTTACTATGGTAAACTGATAAGCTGTAATAAATAATGTAGTTATTTTAGTTTTTACTATGGTAAACTGATTAACTGTAATAAATACTGTAGTTACTTTAGTTTTTACTATGGTAAACTGAGAAACTGTAATAAATATTGTAGTTATTTTAGTTTTTACTATGGTAAACTGATAAGCTGTAATAAATACTGTAGTTAGTTTAGTTTTTACTATGGTAAACTGATAAACTATAATAAATACTGTAGTTATTTTAGTTTTTACTATGGTAAACTGATAAACTATAATAAATACTGTAGTTATTTTAGTTTTTACTATGGTAAACTGATAAGCTGTAATAAATACTGTAGTTAGTTTAGTTTTTACTATGGTAAACTGATTAACTGTAATAAATACTGTAGTTACTTTAGTTTTTACTATGGTAAACTGATAAACTATAATAAATACTGTAGTTATTTTAGTTTTTACTATGGTAAACTGATAAACTGAAATAAATACTGTAGTAATTTTAGTTTTTACTATGGTAAACTGAGAAACTGATTAATTTAAAATTATCGTGATTTATTTTTTTTTTTTTGCCATATTGCCCAGCTCTAGTTTGGAACAAGTAAAGGGGGAGTTTTTGCGTGAACTGTCCCTTTAAGGGCTGCAGTATGAGGATTAAATAGTGCCAAATCACACATTAGCACTGCATTAAATGTAAATCTCATTTAGTGTGCGCTACATTATAATATAGCAGTACTCTAGAGCACTACTGCAAATTAAAATGACTCCAAATGACCCAATATAATGAGCATAATTAGCCCAGTATTACTCTATCCTCTCTTCAAAGAGCTCCAGGATCAGTGTAAAGTGTCCGGGGTCCACGGGTGTATCGCAGTCTTATAGCCCAGAGTGTGTAAATCAGCATAAGTTGACCGGCCGCGGCTCATTGAGCTGTAATTGTCAGTCAGTGACGCCCATCCTCTCCACACACACACACACACACACACACACACACACACACACACACACACACACACACACACACACACAAAAACACAAACACAAAATGCTCCAGTGGCCCATTAAGCCAATGGTTTTGGGGCCCCTGAGGGGGAATCCGTTCATGACACTTAATTGAGAAAGATTGTAGCGCAAAACACCATCGGGTGACGCATGATTACACATATTAGAGAACGCCACTCAATTTATCAGCTTTTATTAGTGCGCTGATTATTCACGTATGGAGAATGTCTACTTAAATGAGACCTATTGTGGCCCTTTTTAGGATAAAACAAATCCCTATGTAAAGTTTCAGCTCAAAATACCCCACATATAATGTTTTCTAAGTCTCTGAAACTGGCGTTTTGGTGACTGTCGCTTTAAATGCAAATGTGCTCATTACAGAAAGGGGCGGAGCTACAAACACCTGTTTGTCAGCATAGTGGCAGATTCAAAAACAAGACTGACATCCTATGCTAATGAGGTCATGAGAGGGCGGGGCATTCCCTCTGATGACACTAGAATGTCAGAGAATGTCAGTCAAAGTGTTTCTGCAGACTGTTTATATCAAGTCTAATTATAACGAATACAATTACAATTACTCGCGAGTGCTGTTCGCGCAGATGCTGTTCTCACATGAACCCACCAGAGGCCGCTGTCGAACGACTAAATGATTGACTGGGCGACCGGCCAATCAGCCGACCCACACTCCTCCTCCTTCCCTAAACCCAACCAATTTTACAGATCGACCCGCCTGCCCGCTTATAACACAGCCAACGATTTACAAAAGCCGTCCAGAAAAAAAAAAGCCGTTCGTCTGATTTTTACCACGTTTTCAGATTTTACCACACTCTCACCCTGTTGTTTACCTATTTTTTGGATTCTGTTTTTGCCTTGCCTGATTTCTGGAACCGCTCTTCCCGGGACTCAAAACCCTGTCGTGGTTGTGGTGAGCTCCTCTCTGCGTCTCAAGACCGCCGATGTACACGACGAGCTAACTGGACTGGTTGCGGCGGGAAACCCTCCACAGCGGTCAGCTGGTAAGCGCCAAAAGGAACGGCGTCATACCGCCCTGTAGCATACGCTTAAAAAATTAAATGCAACCATACGTACCTCCAGCTACATCATTCGCAGTCTCCAGAAACGTCCGCGGGACTACGTTTTCAGAATAGGCCTGTGTTGTCTTCTTTACTTTAGACAACGTAAGTCTACGGTAGTTGTGCTATATACTATATATATTATTCCTCATTCATTCGTTTTCCTTCTGCTTAGTTCCTTTAATCATCAGATGACACCACAGTGGAATGAACTGCCAA
Source organism: Danio rerio (assembly GCF_052040795.2). Taxonomy (NCBI): domain Eukaryota; kingdom Metazoa; phylum Chordata; class Actinopteri; order Cypriniformes; family Danionidae; genus Danio; species Danio rerio. Next base: position 40,625,902 of record NC_141042.1, read on the forward strand.
CTTATCCAACATATGTTTTACACAGCGGATGCCCTTCTAGCTGCCATGCAGTACTGGGAAACACCCATAAACTTTCAAGTTCACACACACACACACACTCATAGGCTCCTATCATATATCCGGCGCAATAATGCGCAAGATGTGTTTCACCGACGTGTTGTTATTTTCAGACCAACACAACCTTAATTTTCCCGTTACCCGCCACGTTGTTTAAATAGTACATCTATTTGCGTCACTTTGTGGACTCATGGGTGTGCTGGTCTAAAAAGGAGGCATGTTAAGGCGCATTGTTGGAGCGTTGCTATTTTGAGGAACTAAATTAGAGTGCGCAATAGACCAGCTAAAAGCAAATCTAAAGTCCAGCGCAGAGCGCGTTAGTTGTGCGCCTCGCTTACACATTGCTTAAAACACGCAGGATGTACAGCAATACGCAAATATCTTTACAAATGAATGAAAACAATTAAAGGAATAAAATATTAAAAAAATACTATTTTCTACATAAATATGAACACCACTGCTTTTATGCCTTCTTCATCTCGGGAGGCTTTTTTTAGTTCATTCATAACATCTTGCTTTTGTATAATGTTTTTATTAGCGCTGTCAATCGATTTTAAAAAATTAACTAAGTAATCACACTTTTTTTGAAAATGAATTGAGATTAATCACATTTCAAAGACTGAAACTTGTAATTTTGGCTAATCAAATGTATAATTCATGTAAACGCAAGACTATTTAAATTCATTCATTCATTCATTCATTTTCTTGTCGGCTTAGTCCCTTTATTAATTCGGGGTCGCCACAGCGGAATGAACCGCCAACTTATCCAGCAAGTTTTTACGCAGCGGATGCCCTTCCATCCGCAACCCATCTCTGGGAAAAAAATTCAAAATATAATGGTAATTAGAATTTGTGTTTAACTTGTAACACAGATTTCTTCATGTAAACAACATACCCACAATAAACCATCGAGATCCTGGCCTGACAGCCATATTTATTACAGAAATAAAAACACAGGCTGTTAATGCCATTTGAATTTTAAAACAATCAATGTCTATAAAGAAAACATTGATTTCCATGTTGGATTTTAAGTGGACTGCAAAAAATGCCAAAATACAGGCAATGCAGATATGGAAAATGGAAAATTATAATAACAATAAAGTACTGAATACAAACAATTGTACTCATTGTAAAGTTGTATTTTTGGTAGTTGAGAACAATAATTATAAAGTAGAAACAATTTTTCTTAGTCCTCCTTTACAACCAGCCAGTTGCTAAAACAGTCCAGTCTGTTGAGATTATTGAGGGACAATGTGGATCTTTTCTTTTGAATGATGTGAGCTGAGATCAGGGGCACTTAATAAAACATTGGAGTTCTCATGCTGCAAGGCAGAGGAATGTGCTGTCTTTGACAGCTCGCGACTTCATCTGGCACTTCATTTACATGGACACCAATACTCTGATTTTAATATGATTAAGATAATACTCTGATTAAGAGTCGACCATGTAAACAGAGATTTTTGATTACCTTAAAGGACCACCGAGTCATGAAATGAGGAGGTTTTTCTTTCCGTTCGCCATGCGGTATCAAACTCCATTAAAACAAAAGTCGAAAGCTAAAAATGAAACACCCGAAATTGTATGAAACTCTGGAGGAAACGCTGGAGAGCCTGGTGATGCCACATTTATTGTTTTATACTGAAACTCGCCTTCAAAAAGTGCTTTCTAGGTCTTATCCATATTTCTTTGCATGTTTAACACACGTCGGCCACAACAGGGAAAAAAAAATAATGTAACTACGCGAATTGCGTTAATTTTTTTTACGTGTTAAATATTTCTAATTAATCGCATGCGTTAACGCACTAATTTTGACAGCACTAGTTATTATTATTAGCAGTATTATTTATTAAGTGCATATTTAATTTGTTTTATCAAAAAGAAGCTGGCGACACGGTGGCACAATAGGTAGTGCTGGTGCCTCACAGCAAGAAGGTCGCTGGTTCGAGCCATGGCTGGGTCAGTTGGCGTTTCTGTGTGGAGTTTGCATGTTCTCCCTGCGTTCGCGTGGGTTTCCCCCGAGTGCTCCGGTTTCCCCACAGTACAAATACATACATGCGGTACAGATGAATTGGGTAGGGTAAAGTGTCCGTAGTGTATGTGTGTGAATGAGTGTGTGTGAATCTTTCTCGGAGATGGGTGGCGGCTGGAAGGGCATCCGCTGCGTAAAACATTTGCTAGATAAGTTGGCGGTTCATTCCACTGTGGCGACCCCGGAATAATAAAGGGACTACGCTGAAAAGAAAATAAATGAATGAATAAAATGTCACTATAAGTCACTTTGTTAAAGTGTAGAGTTGATTTCTCACAATCAGAATTCAACAGAGCAGAGATCAACATCCCATAATGCAACTCACAACCGTAAATAAACCCAAAACACAGTTAATTAACAGATCATTTTTACAGTGTGGATTACAGCAACCCAGCATCATTTATGCGCGCGTCTGTTTTGTTGTATTTACCCCAGCATGCGAGCGCACTTCTCAAATGGATAAAGGCCATGCATTATAATCCCCCATCAACACAAGTTGCATAATTCCTTCTCTGATGCGCACGCCAATGCATTGTGTGCAGTAAATGATGCACTCCGCCTGACTGAACGCCTCTCCCATGGGTGCTCACGCTTGGGTGGCGGTAGAAAGTCCACTTATTTAATATTCCTTTCAGACTCAGATTGCATTTCCTGCACGCTCTTTATTTGTTCCAGTGCAAATCTTGACATTTCAATAGCCCGACTCATCTGAATATCCCGCAGTTTAGACTATTGTTAACTGCTTTCAAACTTGGCTAATTAGAATAAAAAGTGTGTGAGAGAAAAAAAAACTTTGGCTAAATCAATACATCAGGTATGAGAGCATTGTTGGCTGCCATTTAAAGATGATTTGTTATAAATATGTAATAAGCACTTCTCACAAAGATGATTTGATTCTAATTCACAAACTTTGATTATAATTCAGTGAGCCTGTGCATTAAGCATTGTTCGGTGGCGTTTTATTCTGTGTAGGGCACTTATTGAGATACTTTTACTGTAGGAAAACACCCTGGAGTGTTTCTGTTGGTTATTTAAAAGACTTTTTATGAACTTATCTAGTGGGTAACTGTCATGGTCCTGACCTGACAGTCTTGTCTGTCCTGTCAGTGTTTAATGTTTGCCTGTTTTTCCTGTGCTTATTTACATTGCTGTGTCTTAGGCCCCGTTTACACTAGTGCGTTTTAGTTTTAAAACGATGCTTTAGATCAAAAACGATCCGTGTCCACACTAGCGTTTCTGAACATATCTCTGTCCACACTACGCCACCAAAAACGTATATCACGTGACCCTTCGTGCACTCTGGGCATGCACGTTCTAGTATAAACAGGAAGCATGCGCCTCGCTCGGCATTTGGTTATTGTTAGTCAACAAACGCCGGTTGAGCAATAAACGCGATGGCAAAGAAAGCAAGAGAGGTATTTTTGTGGACAGACGACGAGGTCGAGTTACTAAACGTAACAAATGAATAACTGCACAATGGCGCCTAAAACAGACAATAGTGCAAACAACGCTCCCATTTCTGTTTCCATGTTGTTGTTTACAGTGAAGGCTGGTCTGCTGTCTTCCGGTAGCGTTAAAGTCATGTGTTTTAGTCATGTGATTGGGGCTTGACCAATAAGGGAAGGATACGCAATGACACAAAAGCCCCAATCAGCTAGCGAATCTCAGCAGCCCCGCCTCCGTTTTCAGATGTCTCCGTTTTTCTCATTCACACTGAGACGGAGCTGCAACGCTTCAGAATGAAAACGGCCTCTCCAGTGTTTCCAAAACGCTTCGTTTTTGGCGCTCGAAAACTCTGGCGTAGTGTGGACGGATGGCATAACCGTAGCAAAACTTATGCGTTTTAAAACAAAAACGCATTAGTGTAAACGGGGCCTTAATTTGTGTTGGTGCTCCTCTTATCTTTCCTCCTTGGTTTCAGTAACCCCGCCCACTGTGTTCTCATTTCTTGGCTGGTTCGTTCCATGTGAGCTTGCCTTGCATCTTTACTGAGCTTTTGGTCTTGTTTAATTACTCTCTTTAAGATTCTAGAAGTCTTTATTTCAGTTTTGTTTTATCAGATTGTCTTCCTCTCTTCTAGTATTTACATTTGATTTGATTTTAGATTTATTTGTATTATTTTATTGTTTATTATCGCTGCCTGTTTGCTGTCCTGTCTTGTATCTTGTAATTTTCCAGACCTATCCCGTGTCCTGACCTCCCTGGTCTGCCAGTCTGGCTTGCTCCAGGATCTAGCTCTGGTTTTGACCACTGTTGCTCCTACTGCATGGCTGGTTGTTCATTTTAGTACTATCTTGTCTTTACCACTGACTTCTCTGTGTTGTTGCCCCTACCGTTTGGAACTTGTCATCCCCTTATCTGTCTACTTGTGCCTTATTCTGTCAATAAACCCCTTTGTATAGGTCATTGCTGCAACTGGGTCCGTTTTCTTGCAACCACCCGTGACAGTAATACTTAAATGGGGTGTTCATATGACCGTCATTAAACTTTTATAATCATTTGATGAATGTGAATGAGATTTACATATACAGTGGGGTGGAGTTGGACTCCTTTTCAGCCCTGGAGTTTCAAGCCTTAGCCAACTTCAATTAACAATTGACTATATTAAAACAAGATCATTTAAAAATGCACCATAAAAGCACCAAAGTCTTCCTCTTAGGTTTTTTAGGTACTAATATATACATTTGAGGTACCAATATGGACCCTTTAAGTACAAATGTGTACCTTTTGAAAAGGTACCACCCCAGTGACAGCTCTCATACCTTTATTTCTGAGAGTGTAAGTGGTTCTTCATGTGATAAAGGGCTCATAATGATATGCTATAAATATGTTATAAACACTACTCTAATGTGTTCAGCATTAAACAAGAAGAAAAAAAAACTTAAATAATGACTTTTTAATGTTTTCGACTTAAATATTAATTTTAAAAATACATTTTTTTGTAACAAATATAAGTTACTGTATATTGTTCACCTGCTAAAGAGTTAAAGATATGTAATAAACAGTACTGCAAAAAGATGATTTGTTTGATACAACAAGAAAACTTTACATTTTTGACTATAAACAATTGTAATCAATATCAGTGAAGTTGCTATATATGGTTCACCTGATCAAGCGTTAATGACAACATCTTATAAACACTACTCCAATTTGTTCAACAAATTACAAAAAGACGTAAATAATAACTTAAAGTTTTAACTTTTATATTAATTAACAAAACTTTTAACTAAAATTATTGTAATCAGGGTCGACGCAGTGGCGCAGTAGGTAGTGCTGTCGCCTCACAGCAAGAAGGTCGCTGGGTTGCTGGTTCGAGCCTCAGCTCAGTTGCCGTTTCTGTGTGGAGTTTGCATGTTCTCCCTGCGTTCGCGTGAGTTTCCTCCGGGTGCTCCGGTTTCCCCCACAGTCCAAAGACATGCGGTACAGGTGAATTGGGTAGGCTAAATTGTGCATAGTGTATGAGTGAATGTGTGTGTGGACGTTTCTGGCGGCTGGAAGGGCATCCTCTGCGCAAAAACTTGCTGGATAAGTTAGCGGTTCATTCCGCTGTGGCGACCCCGAATTAATAAAGGGACTAAGCCGACAAGAAAATGAAATGAAAATGAAATGAAAATTTGTAATCAGTATCAGTGAAGTTCCTATGTATGGTTCACCTAATAAAGGGTTAATGATATGTAATAAACACTACTGTGAAAGATGATTTGTTCGATGCAAAAAGAAAAGCTTAAATGATAACTATTTAACATTTTTGACTTAAAACACAACTGTGATCAATATCAGTGAAGTTACTTTATAGTTCACCTGATAAAGGGTTAAAGATGTAAGATAGTAAATATTTAATAATCACTACTCCAAGATATTATTTGTTCAATAAACAAGAAAAACATATGACTAAGGAGATATTCAGTGACCATATGCATTGAACGTTGTTTAGTGCTGTTTTACCCTTTATAGGGCACACGTTGAAAGGTTCGTTGGAAAGCCCTAGAGTATAACGAGGGTTATTACACGACTTCTGAACTTTTATACTGCAAAATAAATTACATTGTAATCAATATCAGTGAAGTTACTATAAGCGGTTCTTCATCTGATAAAGGGTTACAAATGTGTCATAAATATGTAATAAACACTACTGTGATTTGTTTGATGTAACAAGAAAAAACTTCTTAACATTCTTGACTTTGAAAAAAATTTATCAATATCAGTGAAATGACTATATAAGGTTCATTTGATAAAGGGTTAAAGATGTAATAAATGTGTAATAAACACTACTCTGAAGAATTATTTGCTTTATGCAACAAAAATTTAATAACTTTTTATTACTTTATATCAGTGAAGTTCCTATGTATGGGTCACCTGATTAAGCATTAATGACCATATGTTAGAAATATGTTAGAAACACTACACCAATTTGTATTTAAATAATGAGTTTTTTATGTTTTTCACTTAAATATTTATTTAAAAATTATTTTTTTTGTTATCAATATCAGCAAAGTCACTATATATAGTTCACCTGATCCATCGTTAATCACCATATGCATTGAACGTTGTTTAGTGCTGTTTTACCCTTTATAGGGCACACGTTGAAAAGTTCGTTGAAAAACCCTGGAGTATAACAAGGGTTATTACACGACTTCTGAACTTTTATACTGCAAAAAAATATTTAAAAATAAGAAAATTACACTGTAATCAATATCAGTGCAGTTACTATAAGCGGTTCTTCATCTGATAAAGAGTTACAAATGTGTCATAACAATGTAATAAACACTACTGTGAAAGATGATTTGTTCGATGCAACGAGAAACTTCTTAACATCTTTGACTTAAAAAAATGAATCAATAACAGTGAAATTACTAGATAAGGTTCACTTGATAAAGGGTTAAAGATGTAATAAATGTGTAATAAATACTACTCTGAATAATTATTTGTTCGATGCAACAACAATTCAACAATTACTATTTTTTTTTTACTTTTTTTGTCTTCAATATCAGTGAAGTTCCTATATATATATGTGTGTGTCACCTTATCAAGCATTAATGATGATATGTTAGAAATATGTTAGAAACACTACTCCAACTTGTTCAGCATAAAACAAGAAAAAACGTAAATAATGACTATTTAATGTTTTGGACTTAAATATTAATTTAAAAAATTCACTTTTTTGTAATCAGTTCAGCAAAGTTACTATATATAGTTCACCTGATCAATCGTGAATCACCATATGCATTGAACGTTGTTTGGTGCTGTTTTACCCTTTATAGAGCACACGTTGAAATGCTCGTTGGAAAGCCCTAGAGTATAACAAGGGTTATTACACGTCATCTGAACTTTTATACTGCAAAAAATATAAAAATTGCAGAACTACATTGCAATCAATATCAGTGAAGTTACTATAAGCGGTTCTTCATCTGATAAAGGGTTACAAATGTGTCATAAATATGTAATAAACACTACTAGCAAAGATTACATCTTCAATGCAACAAGAAAGACTGACAGTACAGATTTAGTGACCATATGCGTTAGGCACAGTTCAGTGCCCTCTGAAAAAGGTTATGTAATCAAAATGCAATACACTACAATTAGAGATCATTTATTCAAGAACAACATTAATTACAGTTTAAAATTGACTGATCTTATGCATTAAAGTACTGAAATCTCATCAAAACTCTACTCCCAATTCCAAATAATTCAATGCAACAAGAAAAGCTCATTAAAAATCCATTGACAATATGCAATAAGCATTGATCAGTACTGTTAAAAGAAGTCACATAATAAATATATAACAACCTCTACTATAATGGATGATTTGTTTAATGCAACAAGAAAAACTTGAGCAGGAAATTATGTCGAAAGCAAAACCACCAATACAAGCGCACAATTCACCAAACTAACTGTGATTTCAACCAACTTTCTAACACTGTCTCGTTCGTGACCGATCTCCCCAAAGAAGACATCTATCCTAATTAGCACCACTGCGATCCCGTAATTATGCTAATTTGGGTCAAATGATCAACATATTGAGCAGACTGTGGTAAAAGCCCTTGAAGTAAGAGGTTACCCGCTCTGCCCTCTACAGCCAAGTGAGCGCACATCAATCCAGCATGCACACAACAACACAACAACAACAAACAAACTCATTTACATTTTGCCGCAGACGAGTCAAGACAGGAGTCAAGCAATCCCAAGAGACTCACCTTCTGGCTGCCTGTGCATGAAGAAATGAACCATCGGCAGCTCCTCCGTAAGGGAAGTATGGTCCCTTCTTAGATTCCCGACAAGAGCAGAAAGCGGACGTCCTCCTTCCTCGGCGGTACTGCGATGAAGACTGGATCTGCTCTCCCCACAAAACAAACACACGCAGGTTTTTTAGCAGCGTAACCCTGAGTCAGGCCTGCCTTTGAAATGCTCTGTAGCCCACAACACAAGACGGCTTTCATTATCTGCGGAGTCGCAGCGAGGCCTAGCTTTAAAAGCTACTGATTTCTTTTTTCCTTTAGCCTCCCACACAAAGGAAGGGCAGTTTGTAAATTACTTGCTCGTTTCAGCCCGACAAAAGGTACTTTCATTGAAACCCCCCCCTCCACACACACACACACACCCTCCGTTTGATTTTGCTCAAATTTGATTACAAGGATTGAAAAAGGAGGAAATAGAAGAGAGAGAAAAGCAGATGGCGTCTGCATTCAGCGCACTGAATGGCTTTATCTGGCTGCCTTTTTAAACTGTGGCAATCCACAAGCATTTCGCCCGGCGTCAAAAGAAAAAACTTGACAAAAATGATCGCTCTGCCATTTCTCCTGTACGGAAAAAGGCGCCGGAGAAAAGGCTTTTCTCTCTCCTTTCTTCTGCGCTATCGCCCGCCTGGATCAAAATAATGGAGATTAGCTATTTCATTAGAAATTATAGCTGGATATGGAGTAGGCTGTCATATTAATAGCAACCTGCCTGTGGCCCTTCACCGTGTGCAATTCGCCTAGACAATAGGCTGAGGGAGACCATATATTGAACCTCTGATCAATTTTCCATCATCAAGACGTTTAACAAAGACGTGCGCCTGGCCTGCCGAGAGCCCCCTCCTCGCCAAAACAGTTCAAACTCAACTAAACACACATTCTGCGCCACAAAAAGAGGCATTCTTTGCGCGGAGAAAGGAAAGCGACGCGGGCTATAATTCCGTTTCTATGGCCCGATGGGCATTTCAGCACGCACTTGTTTTCAGCTGTAGATAATTACAGGCTGTGGCAGACGGGAGAAGAAGCGGGAACAAACAGAGCGCCGGGCTGCTTTATTCTGCACTTGTGTCGAAACACTTCGGGATGGAGCGCGTGTGCGAAAGACTTGAAGGATGTGAGAACACAGCTATGTTTACATCCACCTAGTTTTTAGATTATTCGTTCATTTTTCTTCAGCTTAGTTCGTTAGTTATCAGGGGACACAGCGGAATGAACCGCCAACTATTTCAGCATGTTTTATGCAATGGTATGCACTTTCAGCTGCAACCCAGTACTGGGAAACACCCATACACACTCATTCACACACACGCACACACATACTACAGACAATTTTGTTTATGGAATTCCAGCCTGATCCCGGGAGGTACGTATGGCTGCATTTTATTTTTTTAAGCGAACGCTAAGGGGCGGTGTGACGCTGTTCCCTTTTGCGCTTGCCGGCTGACCGATTATCTCCGTGTGGAGGGCTTTCCCGCCGCAATCAGTTTGTTCGGTCAGTTCATCGTGTGCGTCGGCGGACTTCAGATGCAGAGAGGAGGAGTTGAAAGGCGTCCGGGTTCGAGTCCGGGGAAGAGCGGTTCCAGAAATCAGGTAAGACAAAAACAGCAAAAACAGAATCCAAAAAATAAAGCGAACGAGTTCATAACAGGGTGAGAACGTGGTAAAATCAGAAAAAGTGGTAAAAAAAAAAAAAACAGACGAGGGCTTTTCTTTTTCTAGACGGCTTTTCTAAATTGTTGCTCGGGTTCAGGGAAGTGAGCGGGCGGGCGGGTCAATCGGTAAAACTGGTTGGGTTCAGGGAAGGAGGAGGGTGGGTCAGTCAGACAGCGGCCTCTAGTAGGTTGACGCAAGAACAGCGCAGGCGTGCACGGCACTCGCGAGAGACGTTCGAGATATGAAAAAGCGCACACATCAGCCTCTCGCGGATTCGCGAAAACAAAAACTGCACAAATACGTACCTCCCAGGACGTATTTCGCGGTCCCCAGTAACGTCCGCTGGACTACGTTTTCAGAAAGAGCCTGGGTTGCAAGAAAGTCACGACTGGCCAATCAGAATCAAGTACTCCAGACAGCCATGTGAGAAACTTACTTGTTGACCTCACACTCATTCACAGACACACTCATACACTAAAGCCAATTTAGGGCATCCAATTCACCTACACCACATGTCTCTGGGCTGTGGGGGAAAACAGAGTTATGCTAGATAACTACTTTTCTGCTAAAACCACATTCTGCACACATTACATAGTCCTGGCTGTGGAGGAAGGTACTTGAATGGCCTGCCTACAGTCCTAACCTGTCTCCGATAGAGAATATGTGACGACCCCGTACAGTTGCCCACCTTAAGACTCGTTTGCAGGAAGAATGGGACAAAATTACACCTGAAACACTTCATCACTTGCTGTCTTCAGTCTCTAAACGTCTTTTAAGTGTTGTGAAAAGGAATGAGAACATTCCTATTTAAAACAATATTAAATAAAAACCATGAATGACGCATTAAACAATCCTTGTTGTGTTGTCCGCAATGAAATACAAGTCAAAGTACATTCAGAAATCACTACTTTCTTTTTTTATTTGCGTTTTCCATACTGTCACAACTTTTTCTGATTTGGGGTTGTAGAAAATGCTTCATGATTAAAGCATATTTAGCTATTTGGACTAGAAACAAGACAAAAAACTCAGCATATATGGCAATAAAACAAAAGCAGATTCCTCAGCACTAATATTTTGATGATTTTTGTGCTTATAATAATCAGTGTAGAGCAAAACAGGAGATTCTGATCGCCCAGTGAGCGAAAAATCCCCCTCAACACTTTCAGTCTGAATGAAGGACTGATTCAAAAGGCCACCTGATAGACGTTCCCTTGCAGACGGACGCAGATGCGGCACATTTGATTCCTGTAATTACAGACTTTTGCCTTTGTCCCCCATTTGCATGAGCTTTTGATAAGCTGAATGGAAAAAGGTCAAACGCTGTTGGCAGGAATTATGATTTGGATTCATTTCAGATCACACGAGGCAGAAACGTGTCGTTTTGTCAAAGACAGCTGGTCTGGTGTCATCTGAACATGTTTTAGCATGAGCGGAGGATGGCTAGTTTTGATAAAGTGTGTGGGAGATGCTGAGAAAACAGCTGGTCACTATGAAAACTATCAGAATCGGGGGCAGTTCACACGACAACACTTTCAGACAAAAAAAAAACACAGGAAACTTGAAGGAAACGTTCATAAGTCATGAAACCTTTATAATCATGATCAAGACAAGTCATGAATGTGAATGAGATTTCATGCATGGCCATAGAAACTGTCATTAGGTGTAATTCGCTCAGTTTAAATGCAAAGTCGACATAGTTTGTCATGACAACTTGACATAAACAAATGCAAACAAATCCAACATAGACTCATTCTGAAAACATTGCCCTGTATACATTTCTGGAAATTGCTAATTATATAGCTAAAGGAACTTACGGCTGCATTTAGTCTTTAAAATGAATGGTTTTCGCGCCTACAAGCTGACTGCATGCCTCCATAGGAGCGGCTTTCCCGCTGTTACAAGTTTGTCCAATGGCTCGCCGTGTACGTCGGCAGACTTGTGACGTAGAGTGGAGTTGACCGTGACAATGAGGTTCAAGTCTGGCGAAGAATGATTCCAGAGAGCAGGAGAAAACCAAAACAAAAGCCAAAAAATAAAATAAACAAGTAAATCAGGGGCTCTCAAGCTTTTTCACTTCAGAGCCCACTTCTTTCTTCGATCAATTTTTGGAGGCCCATCTGCCCAACATTTTCTCTAAAAGGTTTGTATGAAATGCTTGTGTAAACCTTTATTTATTAATCATAAATTATATATATATATATATATATTTTTTTTTTTTGTGCCTTCTATTATTTTCTATTATCAGCATTTTTATTCATTCATTCATTCATTTTCTTGTCGGCTTAAGGCTGACGCATAGCCCTTCGCCGTGGCAGTCGGCGCCGCTGACGTGCACCTCTCAAAAATTGTAACTACACGTTGTAACGACGCGTGGCGCAAGCTCTGTGATTGGTCGGCTTGGTAGCGCTGACGAGTCTGGGCGGGACCGAGAGCCGCGCGAATGGCGCGAGCTGGACGCGAGCCCAATGGAGCGATTGTTTACAAGTGAGGAGTCCCGTGAAGGAGCTCCTGATGGAAAGTTTTGTTTTGTGTTTACCTCATAGTTAAAGTTGTTGCACGTCCGCCGGTTCCTGCCTCAAAATGAGCGAGTTTGAGTCACTTGTACATCCAGGAAGTGTTCAGGAAAAGCAAAACAGCAGAGAAAAAACTTGACACAGAGGAACATTTACACCTCACTGCCAACTAGCGTTTCGGAAGTGTTAATGCAGACCAACAGAGACAGCGCGCAGAAGTATAAATGCACAGCTACGTGGTGGCATGCGCCGTGGGTCACGCCAGTCACTTGACGCAGAAGTATAAACCAGGCTTTAGTCCCTTTATTTATCCGGGGTCGCCACAGCGGAATGAACCGCCAACTTATCCAGCAAGTTTTTACGCAGCGGATGCCCTTCCAGCCGCAACCCATCACTGGGAAACATCCACACACACATTCACACACACACTCACACACTACGGACAATTTAGCCTACCCAATTCACCTGTACCGCATGTCTTTGAATTGTAGGGGAAACCGGAGCAAAACCCACGCGAAGGTAGGGAGAACATGCAAACTCCACACAGAAACGCCAACTGAGCCGAGGTTCGAACCAGCGACCTTCTTGCTGTGAGGCGACAGCACTACCTACTGCGCCACTGCCTCGCCATCTTGAAAATTATTCAGTCAAACTTTATTCACTCTCATCATGGCAAAGATAAAAATTAATCAGTTAGAGATGAGTTATTAAAACTATTATGTTTAGAAATGTGTTGGAGAAATCTGCTCTCCGTTAAACAGAAGTTGGGGAAAAAATAAACAGGAGGGGTTCATAATTCAGAAGGGCGAATAATTCAACTGTATGTGTCATTATGCAACTTTTACTCTCCCTGTAAACCACATAGACCGGCACACACACACACACACACACACACACACACACACTCGACATGCGTTTGAGGGAATTATAGATGTGCAGAGAGTCTCTTCACACAGATAATGGCTGTGCTGCAGGTCACCAGAAACTCACATTATGCTGAATGTGCCTGTCAGAAATAAGACTGCCACGTGTGCAGAACGGAAACAAGAAGTATTCGAATCAAATTGGCAGATTTCTGGCCAGCAGCGTAATGTGCTTCAGTAATCCCTTTATCAAACGCCACGATTAAGTGCTTTTATTGGAGGCTGTCAGAGGAGGGGGGGGCGGAAAAAAAGACTTGACTGAATATGTAAATATATTTAAGGTCAGCCTATCACCTAGTTTAATTCTATATTAGTGCGGCTTTTTCAATCTCTGGAGAGAGAAATGAAGGAGATTTCATATATATGCAACTCGGGGGTCATATAATTGTGCCGTTTTGGGGGATTTTTAAATAAGGATTCTGCTCAGAAATGACAGTTTCAGCCTTTCTGTTTCAGACCTAACAAATATTTCATTTATTATTAGTTGTAATTAGGCATGGGATGATAACTGCTTTCAAGATACACCGCGGTTTGGAAAAGTCAAGGCTTTATTTTTTTAGGACAACAGTATTTCCAGCAGAAAAGATCTCCAGAGATGTTGTTTTAAATTGTAAGGATATCTGTAATGTAATGTGTATTTATATAGCGCATTTATTGTGTATGGCCGTACACCCAAAGCGCTTCACAATCATGAGAGGGGTCTCTTCACACCACTACCAGTGTGCAGCTCCTCTTGGACGATCAACGGCAGCCACAAGACAACGGCGCCAGTGCGCTCACCACACTTTAGCTATTGGTGGAGTGAAGTGACAGTGATAGAGCCAATTCGGTGGATGGGGATGATTGGGAGGCCATGATCGTAAGAGCCGATAGAGGGACTTTGGCCAGGACACCGGGGTTACAACCCTGCTCTTTACGAGAAGTGCCATGGGATTTTTAATGACCACAGAGAGTCAGGACCTCGGTTTAACGTCTCATCCGAAAGACGGCGCCCACTGTGTAGTGTCCCCTTCACTTTTACTGAGGCATTAGGACTCACACAGACCACAGGTTGAGCGCCCCCTGCTGGCCTCACTAACACCACTTCCAACAGCAACCTAGTGTTCACTAGTGGTCTCCCATCCAGGCACTGACCAGGCTCAGCCCTGCTTAGCTTCAGTGAGTAACCGGTCTTGGGTTGCAGGGTGATATGGCTGTGTTAGAGATAAAAACAGCTTCAGCAAATCTGTGTTTTTGAAACTAATAAAGACAGCAGGAGTCAATTACTTATTTTAATTATTTGGCCTGACATGTTTACTGCTCCAAACTGTTTTAAGGGTGCTTTCACATCTGTAGTTCGCTTCATTTGGTCCGGACCAAGCGCAATAAATGATGCATTTTTGCATTTTCTGCCGTCTTTGGGCCGTTTTCACACCACACTGCTGGCTTTGGTCTGAAACAGTTAAAACGAACCAAAAGTCATCTGACAAAATCCACATCTCTCATTGGCCAGATGTTGTTGAACATATTTCCAAAACTGCTTATTGATTGGTCAGGATTCACAGCCTGATCTCACGAGAAAACATAAGTATTTTACGTTTTGCCAGTTTAGTGGCTTATTCGTACGATTTCGTAGGAGTTCAGTCATACGAAATGGTACGATTTTAAAAAGGAGGCGTGGCACCTGACCCCACCCCTAACCCCAACCGTCATTGGGGGATAAGCAAATCTTACTAAATTGTACGAATTAGATCGTACGAATTCATTAGAATTAGCCACTAAATGAAAAAGTTACGAATTGCCGTGAGATTGTGTTGGAATTCACGTGCGGGAAAATGCCAGTGAACTCCCGCAAGTAAACAAACCGGCAGACACAAAATGTCATTTTTACTATGGAGGGACTGACTGTATCCCTGCTTTAGACAAACTATACATTTGGAGAATGAAGCGCGGCCGCAGCTGGAAAACAGTGTTTAATGCATCGCTCGTCACTTCAGGAGGAGGCGTGAATTAATTCAGCTAAACTGCGACATGCTTATCTTGCGGAAATATTACCAACGATCCATCAGGTAATGTTTTCCCCTCTCTCTCTCTCTCTCTCTCTCTCTCTCTCTCTCTCTGTTGGTAAAGCGCTGTCAACAAATATTTTCCTCCATATCCCATAATGCACTGCGCATAGGCCTACGGCAGCTGGATTACTCCAAAAGGCGCAGTACTTTTTGTGGTTGGGTCTGTTTTAGTACGGATCATATTCTCATCACAAACTAACCGATCCAGTGTTCGTTTGAAAGCGTACTGAGACCACCTCTTCAAGCAGGTCTCGGTACGCTTATTTGGTCCGCTTTTGGTGCGCAGTCGAGTACGATTGCTGCATTCTCACCTGCCCAAATGTGTCGTACCAAAAGGGCAAACGAACTCTAGTGCGATTCAATCAAACTAAATAAGGCAGGTGTGAAAACACCCTAAATGTTTCTCAAAATAAAATATATTCAGGGCCAGATTAACGTAAGGCTATAGGTGGCGCTGAAGCCCCAGGGCCCATGATTGGGTGAATAAATAATTTGCGCTATGACCTGGGAAACGCCTCTTTGCGTTATGCTTTCTCTAATCGATAATTTGAAGTAGGGTTGCACGATTAATCGAAAAAAATCACGATCTGGGTTCGACCCTACACACGATCTTAATTCACCTTTTCTACGATTCAGCCAATTCTATTTTCAAGGTCAGGAGTGAAGCTTAAAGGCGGCCGCACAGGTCCTCACAGGAGCATGAACACCTTCAAATGGCGTTGAAAGTGTCACATACTGTATTTCAAAGGTATAATTCACCCAGAAATGTCCTTTCTGTGTCATGTACAGATTTATTTGCGGCCGCAAAATCACACGTGAGCTGACCACGAGCTACCGAGAACGCGCGCGCGTGCATGTAGCACGCTAATGACGGCTACTTTAGTGAACAGAACCTGCATATGCTGTGAATAACAAGTTATAAAGCTGTAAATAACAGTCAGTTTGTTGCACAGAGCGATCGTTTGAGAGCCGCGCTGAAAGAATGATTTGCAAGTGTGTGTGTCTTATCACATGAGCCGCACTGCGAAGTGAAAGTGAAACCAGTCGCACATCATTTAAATGATCGTAACGCATTTTACAGTGATGATTACGACAAGCATTTGATATGTTTTTTTCTGTCATAGCTAACACAGTGTTGTGCATGAAAATAAATGGTTTACAAAGTCAGTACAGCTACTCTAGCTTATATAATGTTGAATATAATGCAAAAATGTCTGATTTTACCAGCGAAAACAAATAAAATATTTTTAAAAAAATATAACAATCAAATGGTGAAAATTTTAATAATAATAATAATTAGTAAATTAATAACAATAATAATGATAACAACAATATATACATAAATATATATATATATATATATATATATATATATATATATATATATATATATATATATACATATATATATAGTTGATTCTGTTGTTATTATCATTATTGTTGTTAATAAAAAGAATTATTTACAAATATTATTATCAAAATTTTGACCATTTGATTTATTATATATATATATATATATATATATATAATAAATCAAATTGTCAAAATTTTGATATATATATATATATATATATATATAGAGAGAGAGAGAGAGAGAGAGAGAGAGAGAGAGAGAGAGAGAGAGAGAGAGAGAGAGAGAGGATGATAGAGATAGATAGACAGACAGACAGACAGACAGACAGACAGACAGACAGACAGACAGACAGACAGACAGACAGACAGACAGACAGACAGACAGACAGATAGATAGATAGATAGATAGATAGATAGATAGATAGATAGATAGATAGATAGATAGATAGATCTATATAGACAGAAATCTTATGGCAATGCTGTGCAAGCTGACATCACAGAGTATGCAAATCTGCAAAAAACAAACAAAACACTTTGTGTTTACGATGATGTCATGGCAGTACGCTGTATATATTTATATATTCTAATGACATCAGCACATGACATCACAGAAGCTCTCTAACTGAAGAATAACTGTATTTATAATCATTTAAAAATACTAAACAATTCCATATAAAAACAATTTAAAAAAGATTTGTTAATCCCACCTGCTGTCAGTGGTGCTAAACTACAGTTTTAAAAAATTAAATAAATAAAAATTGTTTATTTTTCTTACTCCAAATGCAGAGTATTTAGCTTAGGGGAAAACTCACTTAATGTTTAACTCATTATTTCTGAAAACGGTGAAGTAGTGGCATAGTGCTGTCGCCTTACAGCAACAGGTCGCTGGGTTCGAGCCTCGGCTGGGTCAGTTGGCGTTTCTGTGTGGAGTTTGCATGTTCTCCTTGCGTTCGCGTGGGTTTCCTCCGGGTGCTCCGGTTTCCCTCACAGTCCAAACACATGTGGTAAAGGTGAACTGAGTAGGCTAAATTGTCCGTAGTCTATGAGTGTGTGTGTGAATGTGTGTGTGTGGATGTTTCCCAAAGATGGGTTGCGGCTGTAAGGGCATCCGCTGCGTAAAAACGTGCTGGATAAGTTGGCGGCTCATTCCGCTGTGGCGACCCCGGATTAATAAAGCCGACAATTAAATGAATGAATGAATATATTTCTGAAAACAAGACAATATTTTCTAGAAAATGCTTCTTAATTCAAGAATTTTGAGCTATTTGCACAAGAAACAAAAAAGAAAATCGTTTTTTGCAGTGCAATCACACTAAATATCCAAACATCCATAACCCAAAAACAGCTTTAAAATACAAAACAGAAACTGAACTGAAACCAGCAGTCATTCCAGGGTCAAACTGCAGATCAAAACACAAACCTCCAGAAGAAAAGAGACACACTTCCTGAAGCAAGAGACTGAAATGGATGGCAAATAATCACAAACAAAAATCACACAGATTAAAACACCCGAGTAATAAACAAATTTCCGTCTATTTATATGTTCAAAACGTATTTAAATATTAGATTTCCACCCCTTTTTATTACACTTTTTTTCTACTGGTTTCATACACGTCACATATTATGTCATAATATTAGGCTTAATAATAATATAATAGGCTTAAATGACATAAAACACACTGTCCCATACATGTAAACACATTTCCATCTATTTAGATAAGTCACAAACATATTTAAATGTTAGATTTTGACCCCTTTTTTCTTCTAGTGCCCATACACGTGTCAAATGTAATGCACAATATTATATAGGCAATATTATATAGGTTTGAAAATACTATTATATAGGCTTAAATGACACGAAACACACTGTCAAATACATGTTAACACATTTCCATCAATTTAAATCTGTCAAAAACATATTTAAATATTAGATTTTGACCCCTTTTTCACACTTTTTTTCCTTCTAGCACCCATGCACGTGTCAAATGTAATGTCATGAATAATATTATACAGGCTAAATGACATGAAACACACTGTCCCATACATGTAAACACATTTCCATCTATTTAAATCTGTCAAAAACAAATTTAAATATTAGATTTTGACCCCTTTTTACTTCTAGTGCCCATATACACTGTTCAAATGTCATGCAAAATATTATATCAGATTAAATACATATATTATTTAATAGGCTTAAATGACATAAACACTCTGTCCCATACATGTGAACACTTTCATCTATTTAAATATGTCAAAAACATACTTAAATATTATATTTTGACCCCTTTAAACACTTTTTTTTTCTTCTGTGGCCATGCATGTGTCAAATGTCAAGTCATGAATAATATTATATAGGCTTAAATGACATGAAATATACTATTATATAGGCTAAATGACATAAAACACACTGTCCCATATACAAGTAAACATATTTCCATCTATTTAAATCTGTCAAAAACATATTTAAATGTTAGATCTTGACAATTTTGGGGTTTTCTAGTGCCCATTCATGTGTCAAATGTCATGTCATGTCATGCATTATGTTATATAGGCTTAATATTAATATTATATAGGCTTAAATGACAATAAACACACTGTCCCAATACATGTAAACACATTTCCATCTATTTAAATCTGTCAAAAACACATTTAAATATTAGATTTTGACCCCTTTTACACTTTTTTTTCTTCTAGTGCCCATACACATGTCAAATGTCAAGTCATATATAATATATATAGGATTAAATAGGATGTAGTATACAATTATAAAGGCTTAAATGGCAATAAGCACACTGGCACATACAAGTAAACACATTTCCATATATTTAAATATGTAAAAAACATATTTCAATATTAGATTTTGACCCTTTTTTTCTTCTAGTGCCCAGTGTCAAATGTCATGTAATGTCATGCATTATATAATATAGGCTTAATATTAATATTTTAGAGGCTTAAATTACATGAAACACACTCTCCCATAGATGTAAAACACATTTCAATTTATTTAAATATGTCAAAAACATACTTAAATATTAGATTCTCCCCTTTTTACTTCTAGTGCCCAGACAAGAGTAAAATGTCATGTCATAAATAATATTATATAGGCTTAAATTACATGAACTATACTATTATATAGGCCTAAATTACATTAAACACACTGTCCCACACATTTCTATAAATTTAAATCTGTCAAAAACATATTTAAATATTAGATTTTGACCCTTTTTTTTCTTCTAGTGCCCATACACGTGTCAAATGTCATGCATAATACTAACTATACAGGCTTAAATGACATGAAACACACTGTCCCACACATGTAGACACATTTCCAGCTACTTAAATCTGTCAAAAACATATTCAAATATTAGATTTTGACCCCTTCTTTTCTTCCAGTGCCCATATACGTGTCAAATGTCATGCATAATATTATATCGGATTAAATAAAATATACTATTTATTAGGTTAAAATAAAACACACTGTCTCATACATGTGAACACTTTTTTATATCTATTTAAATATGTCAAAAACATCTTCAGTATTAAATTTTGACCCCTTTTCACACTTTTTTCCTTCTAGTGCCCATGCATGTGTCAAATGTCATGTCATGAATAATATTATATAGGCTTAAGTTACATTAAACACACTGTTACATATATGTAAACACATTTCCATCTATTTATATGTCAAAAACCTATTTAATTTAAGATTTCAACTCCCTTTTAACTTTTGGTTCCCGTATATGTCAAATGTCATGTCATACATTATATATATAGGCTTAAACAACTTAAAATATACATTTTTATTAGCTTAAATGACATGAACTATACTATTTTTTAGCCTTAAATTACATGAAACACACTTTCTCATAAATGTAAACACATTTCCATCAATGTAAATAAGTAAAAAAACATACTTAAGTATTCGATTTCGACCCCTTTTTCCCACTATATAATATAATATCGGATTAAATGACATGACATTTACTAATATACAGGCTTAAATGACATAAAACACACCGTCAATATACATGTAGACACATTTCCAGCTACTTAAATATGTCAAAAGCATATTTAAATATTAGATTTTGACCCAGCTTCTTTTCTTTCAGTGCCCTGTCAAATGTCATGTCATGCATAATATTCAATGACATGGCTTAATGATATGAAGCACACTGTCACACATGTAATAACATGCCCATCTATTTAAATATATGTCAAAAACATATTTAAATCAAACAAAAACATATTTAAATATTAGTTTTTACCTCTTTTATCACACTTTTTTTTTCGTCTAGTGCCCAGATCACAGAAAATAAAATAATTAATTGGATTTACTCACATTTTTAAAGGTAAGTGGGCTGCATTTAAACAAACTAATGAAATTAAGTAGCGCAAACTTACTTAGTTTGTTTAAATTCAGCCTATATAAATTATTTACAAGCACTTATCTTAAAAAAAAAACATTAAATATTTTTAGTGTGCACGTGTCAAATGTAATATACACAACTTCACAAGCTTAATTGAAATAAAACAAACATATTCACACAGATCAAAGTTTTAGTTCTTTAGTTCAATACACATTCAACAATGCTTGTTAATATATCCGAATATGCTGCACTTCCAGCTCGCATCCCTGAAGTCAAACGCAATTATCAAAGAGCGCATCTCAAACAAACAGAAACAAAACAAGCAGCAGAAGTTTTCATTCAGCACGCAGGCTCCCGGCAGGGATAGCCTTTTGATATTAAAGCAAATAATTATCCAAACAAACAAACAACAAAGAAAGACGAGAAAGAGAGAGAGAGAGAGATATCCCCAAATACCTTGTGATGCCCAGAGGAAGGCTGCGGCCGGAGAGATGAGCCGATACTTTTCTCCTCTCCATCTCAGCAGCTTCTCTCTCTCTGCGGCAGAAAAGCGCTTTTGAGACTCGCTGGCATATTTAATTAGGAGCTGTTTGCACTATCAGCGCGCGTGGATCTACCTCCACAATCTCTCCTGAGTCAATCTTCCCCATCTCTGATTTTTCTTTTATATTTATGCCTGGCATATTTAATTGTAGACAAAAGGTTAGTCGGGGCTGCGTTCGCCGCACACAGGCAGAATAATCTGCTTTAAAAGGCTTGACATTTCAGGCTTTTGAAAAAGAAGGAGGAAAAAAAAAATTATATCCCCTGCTTTTGTTAATCAATGAAGTAGAACTCTTCCCGAACAAAAGAATTAAATTGCTCGCTTGGTTTAATAAAAACCAACAGAAAAACGGCTGCTTCCTGTGGGCTTTTTGTGTGTGTGGAGATGCAGCACATGTAATTCCATATGATTTGGGGGCAAAACTCTTCTTTTTTTGGCTTTGTCGATGCTATTGAAGCTCCAGCCGGCGCGCCAGGAGCTCGCGTTTGTCATTAGATGTGACTTTCAGTGACTGCGGCCCCGGACACTACAATTTACAATTTCTATACTGTCCTTTGGCTGTGAAAAAAAGCTGTAATTATGCAAATATGGGGGTGTTGGGGTGGAGGGGGGTTAATAATTAGGAGCTTCAACCGCTCATTGTGCTGCTGGACTGAAATCCAGCCCAGTGGGAAGAAGCCTGTGTTTCTGCCTCCAGTTTCCTGAGAAAAAAAAAAACTGGAGGATTTTAAGAAGAAATTATTCGATCTGGGAATTTAGCTATTATGAGTTATCTGAGCCTAGATGTATGAGATAAAAACGTCTAAATTATGAGATAAAAGTGCAAACTTTCTTCAAAAGTTGACATAAAGGCTGAGTTGTGAGTCAATCGTTAAAAGTCAGACAGATGGCATGCTAAAATTAAGCAACAATATAATATCTCATAGTTATGAGATAAAGAATCATAGTTATGACACGAAGCTAATGACACGAAGTGATTGTGAGATAAAATAATTAATTTTAAGTAGAAATGACTTGATCTTTAATGTGGCAGTGAGTTTAGTTTAGTATCAATTATCTGTCACAGCCTAGATATATGAGATAAAACGTCTAAATTATGAGATAAAAGAGCAAACTTTCTTGAAAAGTCAAAACAATTTACATTAAGGCTGAGTTGTGAGTCAATTGTGAAAATTCAGACAGATGGCATGCTAAAATAAAGCAACAATATAATGTCTCATGATTATGAGATAAAGAATCATAGTTATGACACGAAGCTTATGACACGAAGTGATTGTGAGATAAAAGAATTCATTTTAAGAAGAAATGACTTGATCTTTAATGTGGCAGTGAGTTTAGTTTAGTATCAATTATCTGTCACAGCCTAGATATATGAGATAAAAACGTCTAAATTATGAGATAAAAGTGATAATTTTCTTCAAAAGTCAAAACAATTTACATTAAGGCTGAGTTGTGAGTCAATCGTGAAAAGTCAGACAGATGGCATGCTAAAATCAAGCAACAATATAATATCTCATGATTATGAAATAAACAATCATAGTTATGACACAAAGCTTATGACACAAAGTGATTATGAGATAAAAGAATTCATTTTAAGAAGAAATGACTTGATCTTTAATGTGGCAGTGAATTTAGTTTAGTATCAATTATGTGTCACAGCCTAGATATATGAGATAAAACGTCTAAATTATGAGATAAAAGTGATAATTTTCTTCAAAAGTTGACATTAAGGCTGAGTTGTGAGTCAATCGTTAAAAGTCAGACAGATGGCATGCTAAAATCAAGCAACAATATAATATCTCATAGTTATGAGATAAAGAATCATAGTTATGACACGAAGCTAATGACACGAAGTGATTATGAGATAAAATAATTCATTTTAAGTAGAAATGACTTGATCTTTAATGTGGCAGTGAATTTAGTTTAGTATCAATTATCTGTCACAGCCTAGATATATGAGATAAAACGTCTAAATTGTGAGATAAGAGATAATTTTCTTCAAAAGTCAAAACAATTAACATTAAGGCAGAGTTGCGAGTCAATTGTGAAAAGTCAGAATGATGGCATGCTGAAATAAAGCAACAATATAATATCTCATAGTTATGAAATAAAGAATCATAGTTATGAAACGAAGCTTATGACACGAAGTGATTATGAGATAAAAGAATTCATTTTAAGTAGAAATGACTTGATCTTTAATGTGGCAGTGAGTTTAGTTTAGTATCAATTATCTTTCACAGCCTAGATATATGAGATAAAACGTCTAAATTATGGGATAAAAGTGCAAACTTTCTTCAAAAGTCAAAACAATTGACATTAAAGAGCCCATATTATGGGTTTTTGAAAATTCCCCTCCATGTAGTGTGTAACACAGCTCTAAGTGAAGTGAAGTATCCAGCTAAGGCTTAAATCTGTAAGAATACAGTGTTTAAAACTGTTGATTCATCTATAAAAGAGTCGAATCATAGTGCTTCAAACGAGTCGCCTTGATACCGACTCATTAGGTGTTTCGCCATGACGTACGAACGAAACAAAGTTTTTCACGTGCACGCGCAAACCCGGGAGATTTCAAACCTGAGGCCCCGCCCTCTGACGCAGTAACCCAGACACACACACACACACACACACCCACAAACACACGCACACCCACAAACACACGCACACAAACATGCCGGTCGATTGAAGTCACACTGCAGATGGATATATTGAGTCTCTACCCAAAGATGAAACATCAGCATTATAACCAAGCAGTTGGAAACTTCTGGAAGCTACATGCTACAAAGAATACTTCATCTGAGTTTGTTAAAGGAAGGATCAGTAAAGAGTAACTGATGGACGTCAGGATGAGTTTCTTCCTCCATTTCTCAAGTGTAAGTACGTGCGGTTAAAGTTGTTGCCTCGTTGACTCTAGCTTGCAAATGTATTTAGTTGTGATTTGTTACTTGTAACCGCGTGTACTGTATCAGGTTAACTGGATATATTATCTTATCGCGTGCAAAGTCACGTTAAAAATGCGACGCGTGCTGTTTGTTTATGGAGCTCCGTGCTAGAGTTCTGCTCCCGCGATTTATTCGGAAATGTATTCCCGCGCCGCAGAAATCTGGCGTGGGGAGAGAGAGGGAGAGAGAGAGAGAGAGAGAGAGCGAGAGAGAGAGCGAACGAACGAACGAGCTTTGTGTACTTTGTGCTGTGTGTGTGTTTTTAAACAGACAGCTTGGCTGTCTGGACTGTATACTGGGTGATATTTGGTTGTGTTCTCCGCTCTAGCGGGACCGGGCGCGGCGGGCAGAAAACGGAGCGGGTTCTCAGGCTAAAACCTGGCGGGTGCGGGCTGAAGCGGGAGCGTTGTCATCCGGAGGTGTGTGTGTGTTTTTGTGTGTGTGTGGTATGGCGAGTACACGACTGTCTCCTTCGTTCGGTTATCCGTGGCACTATCCACTCGCCATAGTGTGGCAGCTAAAGTCCACGCCTACACTATCGAGCGTGTATGAACTGTGATTACTTTTTAAATTGCTGATTAGCTATTGGCCATTTCCCTCTCTGACTGAAGGCAGTCGACCAATCGCGACAGACTGTCATCGGCCCAATCAGCGCAGATTAGCTTCGCGCTAAGGAGGGGTTTGGGAACAAATGAATCACTGGACGATTCATACAGGAGTCGCTGGGATAATTAGATAAAAATAAATGCAGATTATAAGACCATGAAAGTGTTTTTTGACCTTGCATGCATATTAGACTGTTGTTGGAGACCCTTACAACCAAGATATGACCTTATTTCATGTATAATATGGGCTCTTTAAGGCTGAGTTGCGAGTCAATCGTGAAAAGTCAGACAGATGGCATGCTAAAATCAAGCAACAATATAATATCTCATAGTTATGAGATAAAGAATCATAGTTATGACACGAAGCTAATGACACGAAGTGATTATGAGATAAAAGAATTCATTTTAAGTAGAAATGACTTGATCTTTAATGTGGCAGTGAGTTTAGTTTAGTATCAATTATCTGTCACAGCCTAGATATATGAGATAAAACGTCTAAATTATGAGATAAGAGATAATTTTCTTCAAAAGTCAAAACAATTAACATAAAGGCTGAGTTGTGAGTCAATCGTTAAAAGTCAGACAGATGGCATGCTGAAATAAAGCAACAATATAATATCTCTTGATTATGAGATAAAGAATCATAGTTATGACACGAGGCTTAGTTAACTACAGTGTGTGTGGTTAAAAAGTACAAATTCCTGAGATAAAAAGTTATGATTATAATAAAAAGTTCGAACTGTGAATCATGAATATGAGATAAAATTTTTAATTTTAGGAAGAAATATTTCGATCTTTAATGCGGCTGTGAATTTAGTTTAGTATGAATTTCCTTTCGCAGCCTAGAAATACAAGATAAAATAACTCAACTATGAGATAATCGTTCAAAATCTTTTAAAAAGTCAAAATATTTAACACAAAGGCTAACTTGTGAGTCAGTGATGAAAAGTCAGAAAGATGGCATGCTAGATAAAACAACAAAATAATATGAGATAAAGAGCCATAGTTATGACACAAAACTTAGTTAATTACTGTGTGTGTGATAAAAAAACATGAGATAAAAAGTCATAATTATAATAAAAAGTTCCAACTGTGAATCGTGATTATGAAATAAAAGTATGAATTTTAAGGAGAATTATTACTTATAACTTTTAGCTAAGTAATTATTACTTGTGTTATCCTGCTGAAAGTACACTGTGGTCATAAAGGGATGGACATGGTCAGCAATAATACTCAGGTAGGCTGTGGCGTTGACACCATGCTCAATTGGTACTAATGGACCCAAAGTGTGCCAAAAGAATCTCCCCCACACCATTACACCACCACCACCAGCCTGAACCGCTGATACAAGGCAGAACAGATATATGTTTTTCTGTTGTTGACGCCAAATTCTGACCCGACCATCTGAATGAGTCAGCAGAAATGGAGACTCATCAGAGCAGGCAACGCTTCTCCAATCTTCTATTGTCCAGTTTTGGTGAGCCTGTGTGAATTGTAGCCTCAGTTTCCTGTTCCACCTCAAGTTTCGACATTCGCTCACTGGATATTTTCTCTTTTTTCTGACTATTCTCTGTAAACCCTAGAGATGATTGTGCGCAGATCGTCTTGACCATGTCTATATGCCTAAATACACTGAGTTGCTGCCACGTGATTGGCTGATTTGCTGAAATTTGCGTTGACCAGCAGTTGGACAGGTGTACCTAATAAAGTGGCCGGTGAGTGTAAATATTTTCTTAAAACATATTTATGTTATAAATAAACCAGCAACAGCCTACCGTCAGTTTGACCTTTTATACAAAAACACTTTTGAAAACACAGCTGAGGACCAATTTCTTAATACTTATTAATAAACAACCAGCGTTTCAGATATTGTTACTATGGTTACCTTCATATTTTCTGCACCAATGAGCTCTGACCAAAGGATTTGCTCTCTGACCGTCTCGCCTGACTCGTGTTGGGGTGGATGTTTATAAAATACAACTAATGGACCATTTAATGAGTATTGTAAACAATCCTCCGTAATTTCCGGCCGCAGCTGTATCCCTTCTAGCAAAAACCCGTTTTGACTTACGACAAGACGTTGGGTTTTGCGACGTGCTGGCTCGGTTTACAGCAGGTCGCTGTTTGAAGTTCAGAAGCCTCCACAACAACAACACATGAGCTTGACATTTAGCAGTCAGTTATGATTCAGGTTATAATTATAGACTATTACAACGCAAGATCTTAGCAGGAAAACATGGTGAGTGCTTCTCCATTATTTCAACTCATTTTAACGCGATTTCGGTGAGTTTAATCGTCAGTTTCAAAGAAACTGAGAGGCAGAATTAGCACTTCGCTAACTAATAGTGACCTAATAATTAATCTTTAGAGATTTCCGAGGTAAAATATGTGTATGTATTTCAATAATTGCATCGAGTGTATATGTTTATTTAATGTGGGTACATTCATTGTTAAAAAACTTTGAAAAATATAATTTTATACTGTAAATTTGTGATTTTATTTATTATTATTATTATTATTATTATTACACAATTATGCAATAATAGTCTGGGCTGTGGGTGTGAAACAATCTGGACAATATCGATAAATACAGTATAATAATCTGTATAATAATTACCAAAAGCTGGAATTTTAATATTTTCTTAAACAAAATGAAATATTAAAATACAAAGTTTCAATTATGTCACAAAGTTTGTGACGGACTGATATTAATGAGATAAAAAGTAAAATGATGACATTAAGTCAAAATTGTGAGTTATATAAAATAAAATGTAACAATTATGAAACATTGAATCATAATTATAATCAAAAAGTGTGTGAATTATAGCATAATACGTTTTAAGTTTGAGACGTGTTTTAAATAAACGTCTAAACTATGAGATAAAAAGTTTGGTGAGAAATGAATTTGAGAGATAAAAAGACAAAATTATGACTGTCAAAATCCTAGAAACTTCCAACATAGTCTAAATTTCAATATCATAAAAGCTAAAGTTTAAATGATACTTTCAAGAAATACAGTATGAAACGTTCTATATGTCAAAATTATATGATCATAGTCCTCAGAATTGTCAGAATCATGAAAAAAAAGTAATTAAATACTGAGTCATAACTACAACAAAAGCTCAATTTTGATAAAATTATTTTAGACTATCCAAATTCATTTATTCATTTTCTTTTCGGCTTAGTGGCTTTATTAATCTGGGGTCACCATAGCAGGATGAACCACCAACTTATCCAGCATTTGCTTTATGCAGCGGATGCCCTTCCATCTGAAACCCATCTCTGGGAAACACCCATACACACTTATTCACACTCATACACTACGGACAATTTAGCCTACCCAATTCACCTGTACCGCATGTGTTTGGACTGTGGGGGAAACCGGAGCACCCGTAGGAAACCCCTGCCAACACAGGGGAGAACATGCAAACTCCACACAGAAATGCCAACTGACCCTTCGAAGGCTTGAATCGGCAACCTTCTTGCTGTAAGGCGATTGTGCTACACACTGCGCCACCGTGCTGCCTCTACAATCCAAATTAACATACAAAATTATAAATGTATGAATTATTTAAATGAATTAATCATTTAAAAATATGTTTAGAGAAAAAAATTCATTTAAAGATTAAAAATAGCTTTAAATAATATATAATAAAGTTTAAAAATATATCAAAAATTATATTTAACATTAAAGATACTAGGGTATCGTGTAATTACTTTTAGATATGACCCAAACCAGTTTCACTTCATTTTGTTTATTATCATGCAAAATATACATTTTTATTACTATATATAATAGGTATCGAATGTAATCTGAATGTAAATCCATTGGGATCTGATATTTATTTCATTTGCAGAACAATGAGCTTTACTGCTGCTGAGCCTGGCCTAAATCAGATTCACTCCACTTTGGTTTATTACAGTGTGAACAGCAAAATTCAAATGTGCTCTGAATGTAAATAAAGTTAGGGTCTGATCATTTTTCATATGAAAATGAATGACTTTTATGGCAACTAAGCGTGGCCAAAATCAGATACACTCAATTTTGGCTTATTACAAGTGTGAACAGCAAAAATCTAATGTAATCAGAATGTAGATCAATTGGTGTCTGATCTGTTTTTCAAATGAATACCAATGAGCTTTGCTGCAACTGACCGTGGCTCAAATCAGATTCACTCCAATTTGATTTATTTCAATGTGAACAGCAAAAATCTTATGTAATCCAAGTGTAGATCAATTGGTGTCTGATCTGTTTTTCATATGAATACCAATGAGCTTTGCTGCGGCTGACTGTGACCTAAATCAGATTCACTCCAATTTGGCTTATTACAAGTGTAAACAGCAAAAATCTAATGTAATCTGAATGTAGATCAATTGGTGTCTGATCTGTTGTACATATGAATACCAAAGAGCTTTGCTGTGGTTGACCATGACCTAAATCAGATTGACTCCAATTTGATTTATTTCAGTGTGAACAGCAAAAATCTAATGTAATCCGAGTGTAGATCAATTGGTGTCTGATCTGTTTTTCATATGAATACCAATGAGCTTTGCTGCGGCTGACCGTGACCTAAATCAGATTCACTCCAATTTGATTTATTTCAGTGTGAACTGCAAAACTTGTATTGTAATCTGAATGCAAATCCATTTGGGTCTGATCATTTTTTCATATAAAAATCAATGAGTTTTACTGCAGCTGAGCATGGTCCAAACCAAATTCACTCCATTTTGGTTTATTACAGTGTGGACAGTAAAAAATCGTTAGTAATCTGAATGTAAATCCATTTGGGCCTGATCTTTTTTGTTTCCATATGAAAACCAATGTCCTTTACTGCAGCTATATATAAGTATATATATTTATATGAGTATTTTTGAGAAAAATGTCATTTAAAATTAAAAGTGACTTAAATTAATGAATAATATATTTTTTAAAAATGCTAAATTTGATTTCAAATGAAAGATGCTAAGATATCATGTAGTAATTTTGGAGATGTTTATTAAATGTGTTCTTCACTACATGCAAAAACCACTGCTGATTGGAAAACACTGTATATTTGTGAGATACAATTTAATACATCACAGGAATAATAGGAATAATATAAGGATTGTTTTATGATTGGCGTGTGTGATGTGTGGTTTGCTCAGAAAAATGCAAATTAGCTCAATTAATGCAAATTGCTCAATCAGAGGTGATTGTTTAATGTGTTTCAGGCCAGTACTATGGTGGCCGTGGGTCTTACCTTGGCGGCAGCAGGGTTCGCAGGTACGATTCCAGCGAAATATCACACAAACATCCGTCTGTTGCTTAATTACAGCCGATTGTTTTCTAATCGTCTGTTTTTTGCAGGTCGCTATGCGGTGCGAGCCATGAAACATATGGAGCCGCAAGTGAAACAAGCTCTGGAAGCGTCCAAATCTGCAAGTTATATTTTCAGATCGTGCAATGCAGAGTTGGCCTCTGTAAACTCGCTAATAACTTTGTTTTGCTTGTGTTTTGTGCGACAGGCATTCGGTAGCGGATACTACAGAGGCGGATTTGACCCTAAGATGAACAGGAGAGAAGCGTCTCTTATTCTCGGCGTCAGGTAAAATATGCTTTCATTGATTCTAAGGATGTATATAGCATGTATATAATTAATTGTTTAACCCAGGGGTATCCAAACTCTGTCCTGGGGGCTCAAAAGTGGTTAAGAAAAGCGGGGATTAAAAACAAAAGCTTGACTTCAGTGAGCCGAACTAAACATCCACGCTTAAATTAGTTTCATAACAGCAAGTTACTGATGATTTGATCTAACTAATCTGAGTTTAGTTAAATAATCTAGATAACTACAGCTTGCAACAAAGCAAGAAAGAAGCTGACAGGAAATTGCAGATCGTCTCAATTAAAAAAATACACCTTAATCTAGGTCTAATAACGTTAAATTAAATACTTAATTCAATTGTTGCTTGCACGGAAAAGTTTTAATGCATTGCAGGCTCACTGTAACATACAAAATGTGCTTAACTTTAGCACATTAAGTTTAAAATAATGGCAAGAGCCTTGCACACACAAGCAGCGGGATTTTTAATTTCATATCGAAACCGCTGCAGAATGCTGCTCTCCCTTTAACAAGTGTGTTTCCCGCACCCTGCATTAAAGTGAGGCTGCTGCTCAACTCAGTTTGCAGCTTTAAAGTAATTCTTTAAGAAATGTAGCCTACTTCTTTATTTCAGTCAGTGCTTTCTTAACCAGTTAAACTGCTGTTATTTTGGGATTTCCGCCTGGATTTTGCCTACCCAAATTTAAAAGCTTCCCAAATCCACATGCAGAGGTGTAAATGCAAAAATTTGGCCTCATTTTAAAGAAAACCCTTTGAATTTTCATAAAACACTATTGAAAGTGTTTAAAATATCTGTATATGTTGTCTGTGTTATAATAAACACCTAAAAAAGAGGCACTTTTTTTTTTTTTTTTTTTAATAAACTCAAATGTGAAAGTGTACCTTTCAGGTTGTGTGTGCTCTAGCGTGCTGTAATTAATGTTGGTGGTTCCTGCACATGTCTGTAATCATAAGAAAACAGAAAAATGTCTCCACCATAATCTCTGCAGAAGTTATTGTGTTCCAACTGATGAGAGGTGCTGTACAAGCCACAGGGAGCGATCATTGTGTTCATATTTCACTATTATTTTGTTTGATCAAACATAATTCACTGTGTTTGGAGCACGTCAGACATATAAAAGGATTACTTATGCACATCAGCTCAAAAACAGAGGAGAATGGCCCTGAAGTGCACAGCATAAGGTAAGAGATGAGCTGTCTGTGCTATCTGGGGCTGCTTATTGATCATAAATGTATTCATAAATGGATTCATTCAGCAACTGTTTTATATGTGAATATAATTCAGTAAACAGAACGCTAGAACCATATGAGCACCAGCAGGAGCTTTCATTTGAGCTATAACTTGTACATGTGTCATATGAAAAATATGAAAATGAACCAATGTTCAATACCCAGCTCGGGTATCCAAAATACTGTGTATTTAAGTGTAAATAACTTTTGTACAGAAGAATAAAAACCAAAGTGATGCATATGTGCATAAAATATAGATTCTACACTTTCAAACGAAACCACTTACAGGGGTCTGGTGCAATGCGAGCCCTTTAAATCTTAAAGCGAAAGTCGATGACGTCACAGAGTTTAACTGGTTAATATATTTTCTTTAATAAACTTAGTCATTCATATACTACATATAGTGTATAGCAATGTACACCCCTCACAGATCAATATTTTACATGATTATTTCAACAGAATGCTTTATAATGATATGTTTGTGCGTATACATTAGATTATTCAGTACCAAAGCAGAATTTGGATCTAATCTAACAACAAATAAACTGAAGATCTCAGTCCAAAAATGAGTACACCCAAATTAATATGTTGAGAGAAAATAAGTTACATTTTAATAAACAGGAAAAAAAAATCGACAAACTTTTAAAAAATGAGTTGAAATGTTGTAGTTTGCATCTGTTTTGTTTGCAATAACTTGTTTGAATTTAAATGTATATATTGTTCTATTCTTCTTAAAGATGTTTGGTGTATACAGGTGAAGTCAGATTTATTAGCCCCCCTGAATAATTAGACGGCTTGTTTATTTTTTTCCCCGTTTTCTGTTTAGCGCAGAGCAGATTTTTTCAAAACATTTCTTATCATAGTTCGTTCACGACCAGATTTCTTGTGGTGCGGGAATAAATTTCCGAATAAATTGCGGGAGCGGTCGGTAACTCTGGTGTAATTTGAAAGGGAGTGGGCTGCGTGGATGCTGTGAGGGTGTGTGTTAATGAGAGAGAGAGAGAGAGAGAGAGCGTGGTGCTATGCATCGCTTGGTGCAGTCTCTCTTTCTGTGTGTGTGTGAATGAGAGAGAGCTTCCTGCACAGATCTCTAATTCGAACAAGACA
Source organism: Danio rerio (assembly GCF_052040795.2). Taxonomy (NCBI): domain Eukaryota; kingdom Metazoa; phylum Chordata; class Actinopteri; order Cypriniformes; family Danionidae; genus Danio; species Danio rerio. The sequence goes on from NC_141042.1 coordinate 40,659,103, forward strand.
AACAGATGACCGCAAACCTAAGGTAGCATATACGGTATTCAGTTTCTGAATGGTTTAGGCACAAGCCAACAGTTTGGTGAGGCCGTCTGAGCCTTACGTCATCATTGTTTTTATTATGCACCGTAATACCAGATACCGGGGTAAAATAGGGAGGATAGTTTTGACGGTATCAAAATTTGCCAATCGCCCAAGCCTAGTAGACTAAATTAAAACAGGAATACTAATAACCTAAGTATTGCCTTTTTATAACAGTGGTTTATTTATATTTCTGAGCCATCATACGAATGATTTTGAAAGGAGAAAGCAAGTTTGACCCGTGTGCATTTCCCTCTCTTGTGTTTTTCCATTAGCCCCACCGCTAACAAAACAAAGATCAGAGAGGCTCACAGAAAGCTGATGATTTTAAACCATCCTGACCGAGGTCAGTCCTTCTCCTGGCTTAATGCAACATAAGAAATCATTCAGCCTATAAAGTGCTCAGTGTCGTGTTTTATTGACAGGTGGATCCCCATATCTGGCAGCGAAAATCAACGAGGCGAAGGATTTACTTGACGGACAAGCTAAGAAATAAATCTTCTTCAGATGTGTGAATGAATGCAGTCGATTTATTTTGCGATTATTAGACACCATGTTGTCATCTAGATCTGATCTCTTTTTATTTAAAAATGAGCAAACTGAGCGGTGCCCAAATCAGACGCACTCCATTTCAGATTATTACGGTGTCAACAGTGAAAATCAGCATCTATTTTTTCATATGAAAACCAATGAAGTTTAACGCGACTGAGCGTGACACAATCCAGATTCACTCCATTTTGGTTTATTACAAGTTTGCACAGTAAGAATCTAATGTAATCTGAATGTAAAACTATTAGGGTCTGATCTTTTTTCATATGAAAAAAACAATGAGCTTCACTGCGGCTGAGCATTGCCCAAACCAGATTCACTCCATTTTGGCTTAATGCAGTGTGAACAGCAAAAATCAAATGTACTCTCAATATAGATCCATTAGTGTCTGGTCTGTTTGATATGAAAACCAATGAGCTTCACTGCAGCTGAGCATTGCCCAAACCAGATTCACTCCATTTTGGCCTAATATAGTGTGAACAGCAAAAATCAAATGTATTTTGAATATAGATCCATTAGTGTCTGGTCTGTTTGATATGAAAACCAATGAGCTTCACTGCACTCTGCAGCTGAGCATGGCCCAAATCGCATTCACTCCGTTTTAGTTCCTTAAAGTGTGAATAGCAAAAATTGAATGTAAATCCATTGGGGTCTGATGTTTTTCATAGGCAAAGCAATGAGCTTTACAGCAGCAGAGTGTGGCTATGGCCCAAATCAGTTTAACTCTATTTTGGTTAATTACAGTGTGAACAGCAAAAATCAAATGTAATCTGAATCTAAATCCATTGGGTTCGGATCTGTTTTTGATTTAAAAACCAATGAGCTTTCCTGCAGCTGAGCATGACCCAAACCAGATTCACTCCATTTTGGCTTAATACAGTGTGAACAGCAAAAATCAAATGTAGATCCATTGGTGTCTGGTCTGTTTTATATGTAAACCAATGAGCTTCACTGCAGCTGTGCGTTGCCCAAATCAGATTCACTCCATTTTGGTTTATTACAGTGTGAACAGTAGCAATCAATTGTAATCAGAAAAGAAATCTATCAAGGTCTGATCTTTTTTTTTTGTTCCTATGGAAACTATTAAATTTTCCTGCAACTGTTTGTGGCCCAAATCAGATTCACTCCATTTCGGTTTATTACAGTGTAAACAAACAAAAAAAAAGTGTTATCGGAAGGTAATCTAGTATGAATTAGCATGCTGCTAGTATGTTTATAGCATGCTGTTAACATGGTTCTACTATGAATTAGCATGTTGCATACATAAATGTTTGTTAGTATGTTTCTAGTATGGATTGGTATGTTGCTAGTATGTTTGTATGTTTCTAGTATGGATTGGTATGTTGCTAGTATGTTTGTTAGTATGTTTCTAGTATGGATTGGTATGTTGCTAGTATGTTTGTTAGTATGTTTCTAGTATGGATTGGTATGTTGCTAGTATGTTTGTATGTTTCTAGTATGGATTGGTATGTTGCTAGTATGGTTCTGTTTGTTGTATGTCCAATGTAAAGACAATGGCAGTTTTTTTTTTTTATAATAAAGGTCTATAGGACAGTTGCTAGGGTGTGGCTAGTAAGTTGAAAGGTCATCAGTGATTGGCAAATTGGTAGTCTGAGTTAAATGAGCCCAAACTTAAGTCTGTATGACAGTCTGGGGCAAAGTTATGCGGTCATGAAGTTTGGTGCAATGTTAAGTCAATGGGGCTTTTCAAGGTCATTTTTGGGAAAACCGTAAGTCGGATCATTTATAGCAAAAGATATAGCAAAAAGATATAGCGACCCGAGTCAGACCAGTTTGGAGTTAGTTTGGTTGTATGAGCCATCTAGGAGGAAATGCGTTTTTAAGTTAGTCTAAGAAGAAGATGGAAAAATAATACGTTGATGTAGTATAAAAGTTTGTTGTTGTTTTTTAAGCTACCATAATAACTTAAATATATAATTTTTATAATATATTTTACATAATTACACAAAATCGACCACCATAATTGTAAAATGAACCCATTATTTATATATAAAAGTTGTAAATAGCATTATTGGAGTTTACTTTGCTCTTATAATGTTGAAGTTTCACCTTAGACTTTGTGTTTTACTTGGCTTTTCGGTGTAGTCTATTAGGTTTTTTTTTTTAGAAAACCAAAAAAGAAACCATCACAACGGATACACCAACTTTGAAAGGTCGGCTGGAAGATCAAATGTTTATTTATTCATTTCTTTATGAACTACCTGCATACAAAACATATTGCACATCAAACAACCAGAATGATCTTTAAAAAAAACCCCAAAGGACTAAATCGAACGCGGTTTACGCAACCGAACATCTGGAAAACAATCCGCTCTTTCAGTAGTCCAATCTGCGTGCCGAGCCGTCCAGGCAGTTTAGTGTTAAAAACAACTGCGTAGTTAATTTTAAATACTGTACATTTTTCTTCTTCCTAAAATAAATAAACCAGAAAAAAAGGCTCCTGTAGCAAAACGGTCTCGGTTGCCGCCGTTAAAACTCAACAGGCAAAAGGATGAAACCCCAATTCAATCGTCTTTACATACAGCATTTAAAATGGACAGAGTTAGCAGACCAGTTTCCAGACTAACATTATTCTAAAGGTCAAGAAATGACTATTCAGTGCAAAACATCCCCCCCCCATAACCCCTCGTGAAGAAGTGGTTGCATATTAAAACGTAACAAAAAGCAGCTAAGGATGTCTGGGAGTCTTTGTGTGTTCAGACAAGTTGTCGTTTTGTGTGTGTGTTTGTTTTGTTTTTCTCTATAGCCAGCCAACATCATGTTGAAACTACGCTCTGAAGGCACAACATACAAAGGTGTAACTCGTTTTGTTTTTCCTCGTTTCGTTTTCGTCATAACCGTTGTATTCATCAGTTGTGAGGAACTGAAAAGTGCAATCGAGGATGTGGAAGTCTGTACGTCTTATCTTTGGCAAGCTTGTACGAGCACTGTTGTCGAATGGTCAAGGTTATGAGTTGTGTTGAGTTGGGAGATGATTACGAGACTCCGTTGACCACGGCTTTGGCTGATTCGCTCGGTTCGTCTGCGTTATTGGGGCCGTTGCTCACAGATTCAGCAGCGCTGTGCTCGGATATGAAGTCTCCTCGAGTCTGTAGAGCAAACACAACACGTCAGAACTGACCGAGTGTCCACAGCAAATACATTCACTCAACAAGAAATCAGATTAAAAGAGTCTTAAAGGAGCACTCTGCCCTTGTTTATTTGAGACAGGCTCCTTTTACAAGTCTACTGGAGTTGCACGCATTGCTCAGGTGTGAGTTTACCATTCTACAGCTTGAGTTTCTTTCTCTGAAAGCATCTGAGAGTTTCCTCGGCTGTGTTTTTTATCATTAGCTGCTTTTCCACTATCGTGCTGAACTATTCTAAGAACAGTTCGGTACAGTTACGGTTGTTTCTCCACTGAGCCTGGAACGGTGTGGCACGATTACAAACTGTTGAATTCTCAGCACGGTTATACAACAGTGAAATGATATTTTTCAAGACATTTCTATTCAGCTTAATGTGACATTTAAAGGCTTAACTAGGTTAATTAGGCAGGTTAGGGTAATTAGGCAAGTTATTGTATAATGATGGTTTGTTCTGTGACTACTGAAAAAACATATCGTTAATCAATTTGACCTCAAAATGGTGTTTAAAAAAATAAAAACTGCTTTTATTCTAGCCAGAATAAAACAAATAAGACTTTCTCTAGGAGAAAAAATATTATAATATTTAATATATATATAATATATTACAATTTTTTAAAATATTCACAATTTCTAAGAGAGCTCGTCGGCGGCCATTAGCCTGCCATAGTGTATTAACATTCACAGATGGCACCAGGACCGCATAATAAGCCCTTGCTTAGATTAAAACTGTCGTGTTTTCTTAAGCGCGACGCTGAAAAACAGAAGCCTTGCTGTTTTTAAGGTGGACTGGATAGGGTCAATAAGAAGCTGCAAATAAGATGCTGGATTCAGCCTCGTCCCTCCTTAACGCAAACACAACAGCAGTCTGGTAGTGATTGCGCAGCTTTTTTCGGAGTTAATTATTGCGATATTGTAACGGTCGCTTAATGTTTGATATGCATTGTGTATAAATGTCATGTCCCCTTTAAGAGGACTCCTGTGGTAGTTTTACCTTTGAGATGTAAGCACGCATGTATGGGAGCTCAGTTCAGTTCTGGCGAGCTCTGAGGAGAAGTGTGTGATGGTTGCTTTACCGCTGTATCATGTGAAAAGTTTGTAAATCCTGGTGTAATATGAATTGTCATTAACAGGAAATGATTTAGCCTAATATAGGCTACTCTGAAACTGTGAATAATTCACTGTCATTTTATTTATATTTATTTTATTTAACAAAGCAGTTTGTGTTTTGATAAGGGTCAATAGTGGAAGCTTATTACGGATTTCAAAGAAAAATCTTATAATTAAAAAGGGAACATAAGCTGGACCACAACAGATCAATGTCACAACGAATGCTCAAGTAATGAAGCCTAGTTTACAGCAAGCATCATGTTTTAGTTAGCTGTGTCGTCTGTCATATACAGTTATTTTTACTCAAGAAGATATGTTGTTTGAGTTTATCACAAGAACTATAGAAACTATATTATACTTAAAAACAAGTCGATACTCAGAACTTTGGTATTGGGATCGGATTGAAAAAAATGCTATCGGTGCATCCCTACAAATAACCGATATCATTGATAAAATGTTAAGATTAGCAATGTTATATAAATACATTGTAAACATTAGGTGAACTATCAAATAACACCATTTACTACCTGCCAATAATAAAGATTTGAACCGTTTATTAGCGCTTGATCTTATTCCAAATCCCTAATCCTAACACTACCTTAATAACTATTAATAGGCAGTTTATTGAGTTAATAGTCTTAGCTCATGGTTTGTTTGTTTTGTTCATATATATATATATATATATATATATATATATATATATATATATATATATATATAAAATTATTATTTTTTTTTTTTTAAGATTTCTTTTTGGCCTTTTTGCCTTTATTAGATAGGACAGTATTGAGACAGGAAGCGAAGTGGGAGAGAGAGAGAGGGGGTACGGTAGGGAAATGTCCTCGAGCCGGGATTCGAACTCGCAACGCCCTGATGTGCTATTGCACCAAATGTCGGCGCGCTAACCACTAGGCTTTTGCGCCGACAGCTCATGGTTTGTGTATAGAGTGAATTGTACATTACCATGTCCTTCTTGCTCTTCCTCGTGTCTCTGGGGTTTGTCTGTCGGCTCTGGGACTCAGCTCGCGATATGTAATCGGCCACAGTAACTGCAACAGATGACGATGATCTGGATTATTCTCAAATAACAGCACAAGCATTTGTGTGAGTGCAGACGAGCGCTTCACCTCTGACAAAATGCTCTTAAAGTTGAGACTCTAGAGAGCAGGTGCATTTATATGCATCAGAATAACCCAGAATCATGATTTTCATTTAGATTTTAGTTAAAATAATACTTTTCAGTCGAGTTTCACCATTTTTTAAACCATTCAGTGGATTCCAGAGTCTGGCGGGGGCACTGTTAGCTTAGCATAGATCATTGAATCGGATTAGACCGTTAGCATCTCGATTTGATGTTTCCCCCCATTCAAATCGAATGCCCGAGCATACCGCTTAAGAAGCGTTTCAAAGATGGCCGCCGAGTAAAATGACTTGCCTTAAAGGTTCAGCGTAATATTGCACTGCTGCAGTCATGCTACAACAGGAAAGTTTCTTAATTATTACGCTAGAATGGGAATTTAAGTTTTAGCCATGTCAGCATAGAAAATAACAACTTTTTATTTTCTGTCAGTCTCAGTACACAATACAAGTCCAGCTTTAAATAGTAAAAATAATCAAAACCCCTATCATTTTTGAGCGAGATGCTAATGATCTAATCCGTTTCAATGATCTATGCTGAGCTAAGCTAATAGTGCTCTCGCCAGACCCGGAGAACAGCTGGATGGATTAAAAAATGGTAAAACTGAATGGTTTACCTCTGGAGAAACTGTAAAATTAAAAACTCTGAAATTCATCCAGTTAAGCGTTCAAGGACTGAAATTATTTGTGGATCATTTTCAATATTTCAAGACTGAAAAACGACGTAGCAGTGCGTAAATGCAGGCAATAAATATTGAGCATATCACCAGTGGCGTATCGCAAAATGCGGGTGCACCCCTGCAGGGGTTACTGAAGGGGTTGTGACGATCACTGCAATGACTCACGGTCGTTGAAATCACACTCGTTGGGGGAGGGCGGGGGTTGTGATGGTCGCAGAAATCACGCTTAGTGGGGGAGGCAACTGCACTGCATACGCCACTGCATCTCACAGAATCCTCAGGTAAACAACTAGATTGTGTAAAGTCTACATGCGTTTCTATAAAAACCATGCAAATTAATACAAACCGGCTATAATATAATAATCATTATGCAATTTCACAACCAGTTAATATTCAACCAGTTTTCCAATCAAGATCACGCAAATGGCTGAAAATCACATCCCAGCAGGCTCGTGTTGGTGAGCTGAAAACGGCATTCAGTAGCTGTGTTTCCATTCAAATAACGTGAACTAGATTTATGCGCAAAAACTTGAAAGACATGTAAAAGATTTGCGAATGAAGCAGTGTTTCCAGTCAATGGGATGAGAAAGAACAAAACCATCACCTCCTGACACACTGGAGCAAATATGAGGCAGAGAAGTGGAGTTTGCTGCATTGGGATTCGCCACTCTGGTGTTTCTTCTTCTCTAAGGGTGCTTTCACACCTGCCTTATTTAGTTGGATTGAATCGCACTAGAGTTCGTTTCCCCTTTTGGTGCGGTTCGTTTGGGCAAGTGAGAATGCAGCAATCGTACTCGACTGCGCACCAAAAGCGGACCAAATAAGCGTACCGAGACCTGCTTGAAGAGGTGGTCTCGGTACTCTTACAAACGAACCCTGGAGCGGATCGTTTGTGGTGAGAATATGATTCGTACTAAAACAGGTACAACCGCAAAAAGTACTGCGCGTTTTGGACTAATTCAGCTGCCGTAGGCCAATGCGCAGTGCATTATGGGATATGGAGGAAAATATTTGTTGACAGCGCTTTACCAACAGAGAGAGAGAGAGAGAGAGAGAGGGGAAAACATTACCTGATGGATCGTTGGTAATATTTCCGCAAGATGACCATGTCACAGTTTAGCTAAATTAACTCACGCCTCCTCCTGAAGTGACGAGCGATGCATTAAACACTGTTTTCCAGCTGCGGCCGCGCTTCATTTTCGTAATGTATAGTTTGTCTAAAGCAGGGATACAATCAGCCGGCGCAGTCGTCCCTCCAGAGTAAAAGGTTTTGTTCTCCTGCGAGAGTTCACTGGCATTTTCCCGCATGTGAATTTTGACCAATCAATAAGCAGTTTAGGAAACATGTTCAACAACATCTGGCCAATGAGAGATGTGGATTTTGTCAGATGACTGTATTCTGGTTCGTTTCAACTGGTTCGGACCAAATCCAGCAGTGTGGTGTGAAAACGACCCAAAGACGGCAGAAGATGCAACAATGCATCATTTATTACCATTGGTCGGGACCAAATGAAGTGAACTACAGATGTGAAAGCACCCTAAGAAATGAGTTGCGCCTCAGAAGACGAAGACGAAACGCGGCGAGACACACTTTACGAGTGCAGACAGATGCTCAAGACAGTTCTGGAGGGAATAATAGAATAATAATACTACTGAAGCACTGTGAGGATGGACTGATGGAGGGCTGAGGCCTTTTACAATCAGCAGAACAGCGTTTCACATCTGCAACAATGTAAAGCTGGAAACATCTGCTGCAAACCAACATTAATGCAAAGCCCCTCAAACTCACATGTATATCTGATCAGCATCTGTCAGAAACTAAATCACATCAGTTTATTCACTAAATGTGTTTACATCAGAGTTTATGCACATTTTTTTTCCTACTGAATTAAAAGTTTATTCTACTTTTCACGTTTTTATGCTCATATTCGATTACTTTCAGTATTTTTTTATGCAATATTCCAAAATGAGCATATAAATAGGTGGAGGAAAACACAGCACATGTCATGCAGTGTTAATTGAAGCTGCTTTACCTGGCTGCCTCTCCTCAGGAGGTCTGAAACGGCGGCGGCGGCTGCGATTGCGCCGCTGAGATTTGGCTTCAGCTTCATCTATAAAACACCAGTCCTTAAATACTGACGGCCAGTTTGAGGGATTCCTCTATTTCATGTAGTCAATGTTATTCAATTGAACAAATCTATATTTAGGGTTTATATATAAATGTGTTTTAATTATATACAAGTTTATTTACAGACGTTCTGAGTACATTGCAGTTTAAAGTTTATCAGCTGATATCCTGCCATTTCGAGTTTATTTCTGTCCATTTAGTTTTATATCTTACAACTTAAAATGCATCTTAATCTTGACTTTGACAATTGAGATTTAAAGTCTTAATATTCATTTTAAAAGTGTTAATAACATTTTTATATTAAACTTAATATGAATTTTTTTCTAAAATAAATTATATCTCTGATTAATAAATAGTCTAAAAACAAAAATATATATATCATTATAATCTCAAATCACATTTTGTTTGAATTTGTACGAATTAGCCACTAAACTAAGGGTGTCCTGGAGGGCTGGGGTCCTGCAAAGTTTAGTTCCAAGCCCAATCAGACACACCTGGGCTGGCTAATCAAGCTCTTAAGCTGCGGTCACACTGGACTTTTCTTCCCATAGACTTCCATTCATACGCATGCGAATGCGTCAGACCGGAAACGCAAGGTCATGCGTCAAGTTTAGCAGGTCGCTGCGGTGCAAAGTTCAAGCTTGGTGAACTCTGACCTGCGAAATCGCATCACTTGACTGCGTGAGACCAATCAAGGATCAAAACATGAGCTCTCTGGACAGAAGTTTAAAACATGGAGCAATCGCTCGCTTTTTAAAATGTCTAATCATCGTGTTTAATCCCGCCCCTTTTCGCAGCACCGTACGACAGAATTTCGCACACATAAACTCTAGTGTGACTGCCGCTTTACTGGGCTTTCTAGAAACATCCCTGCAGGTGTGTTGAAGCGAGTTGGAGCTAAAATCTGCAGGACACCGGCCCTCCAGGACTGAGATTGAACACCCCAGCACTAAACTGACAAAATAGTTGTTCCCTGGTGGGATCAGGATGGAGAATACGGAGCAAAAGAATGACTAAATAAAATCATACATTTCCGTACAACTGAACTCGTATACATTTGTGCGAACTAGCCACTAAACTGATTTTATATGATCTCATTCGGAAATTTTAGTACAATTTGCTCATCTCCCAGGAACGGTTAGGTTTACAGATAAAGTTTAGTGCCACGTCTTCTTTTAAAAATCAGGCTTTTTCGCACAACTTGCATAAATTTGTAAGAATTAGGCACTAATCTGACTAAACCTAAAATATTTGCATGTCCTAGTGAGATCAGGCTGGAGAATACAGAACCAAAAAATGACTAAATTACATTTTCAAACAACAGTATTCATTCGGATTCGCCAATAAACTAAATTTGTATGATTTTAGTCGATTATTTTATTATGATTTGCTCATCCCCCCCAATGACGGTTGGGATTAGGGGTGGGCTCTGGTGCCACGCCTCCCTTTAAAAATCCAACATTTTTGTATGACTGAACTCGCATGAACTGACAAAACGCAAAATAGTTATGTTTCATAGTGAGATCAGGCAGGAGAATACTAACCAAAAGAATGACTAAATAAAATCTTACATAATCTCATGACTGAAATTGTTTGAATAAGCCACTAAATTGACAAAACGTATTATAGTTTTGTTCCTCGTGAGATCAGGCTGGAATATTGGAATATGACTAAAGCAAAAGAAAGACTAAATGAATAGTAAATTTTCGCACAACATAACTTTTATAAATTCATATGATTTAGCCACTAAACTGACAAAACGTAAAACAGTTGTTTTCTCGCAAGATCAGGCTGGAGTGTAAAAAGCAAAAGAATGAATAAAATCATAATATTTTTGTAAGAATTTGTACAAATTAGGCACTAAACTGACAAAACATAAAATAGATACGTTTCCCCATGAGATCCTGCTGCAGAAACCGGAGCTACAGAATGACTAAATCTCTCTAAACTTATATGAATTTGCATGAATTAGCCACTAAACTAACTAAATGTAAAATAGTTGGTTATGTTTCCTCAAGAGACTACAGAGCAAAAGAATGACTAAAATAATATTGTATATATTTCCGTGCAGATTTTTACGAATTAGCCACTAAACTGACAAAACAGTTACGTTTCCTTGCAAAAGAATGACTAAATCAAATCAATGTGTTGTAGTTGTTTTTACCGAGGCCGTTCTCGCTGAGTGAGGCGTTGTCAGACTCGCTCATGCCATCCATGACTGTGGTGTCCTCATCGGTGCGGCGACGGCGAGAGCGTCTGCGGCGGCTCGTGTTCATCTGAGACTCACTGCCGTCAGTATCGGCCGTCTGGTCTGTCTCAGTGTTGTCCAGCAGACTGTACGGGTTCCCGTCCGGATCCTTCAGCACTGACACAGAACAAGCACACTTAATAACCACATTACAAACAAAAATGCTGTTCTTACTTAATAGTTTTTGTCTTGTTACTAGTCCAAATATCTAAAAATTATGCTTAGCCAACCCCAATTAGACACACCTAAACGGTAATCAAGTTCAGTCTATACTAGAAACTTCCAGGCAGGTGTTGAAGAAATATAGAGCTAGCTATGCAGAACACCGGCCCCCTGTTTCATGCAGACAGTTTTTGATAAGGCTGTAAAACCTGAGCTGATGGAGTTGGAGGCTCCACTTCCTCTTCCTCTACTTCCTCTTCCTCGCCCTCGCATGTCTCTCCTTCGGCTGTCTCTCTGCGGTCTAGGGTTTCTCTCGGACTCGTCTGCTGCCAGAGACCAGTCGCTGAGCTCCGCTTTACGCTCAGAGTCTGTTTCTGAGGTGTACGAGTGCTCAGAGTTTGTGCCTGAGGAGAAATGGAGAAACATAAAGACTTTTATTAGTCAATGCAGGATATACTGAAGCAGTTTCACTGCTTTAAACTAATCACACATGAAAAGATCAAGACTCGTAGAAAGACAACAGCAACTTAAATAACCAACAAAGGTCTGATGAAGAAGAACTAAAGAGGGAAAAGAAGAAAAGGGAGAAAGGGAAGATGAAGAGGAGTTGGAGAAGCAGAAGAAAAAAGAGGAGACAAAGAAAACAAGCACAAGAACAGAAACAGGAGGAGACCTGAAGAAGAAAAAGAAGACGACAATGGAAGAACAGAAAAGAAAAACAAGAGCAGACGAAGAAGAATGAGGAGAAGAACTGAAGGAGGAATAGAAGAACTGAAGGAGAAGCATGAAAGAAATGAGAAGAATAACTAGAGTAGAAGAAGAACTGAAGATGTAAGAGAAGAACTGGATAAGAAAAAAATGAGAAAAGAAAGGAGGAGAAGAATTAAATGAGGAGAAGAAGGCAAGGATGGAAGAACAAAACAGAAGAACAGAAGTGAAAAAAAGAAGAATTGGAGAAGAAAAACCAAAGTAGAAGAAACAAAAAAGAAAAGAAAGGAGAATAAGATCTGAAAGAGGAGAAAAATAAGATTGAAGAACAGAACAGTAGAACAAGAAAAGAAGTAAAAACGAGAAAAATGAGAAGAGCAGATGGGGACAAATGAGGAGAATAAGAACAAAAAGCACAACTGAACGAAAAGAATGAACGAATGAAAAGAACGAGTGAACAAAATGAACAAACGAAAACGAACAAACAAAAAGCACGAACGAACGAAAAGCACAAACGCACGAAAAGAACAAACGAACGAAAAAAACAAACAAAGAGCACAAACGAACAAAAAGCACAAACAACTGAAATGAATGAACGAAAAGCACAAATGAATGAAAAGAACAAACAAAAAGGACAAACTAACGAAAAGCACGAACAAAGAAAAAGCACAAACAAATGAAAAGAACGAACAAAGAAAAAGCATGAACAAACCAAAAGAACGAACGAAAAGCACGAACGAATGAAATGAACGAACGAAAAGCACAAATGAATGAAAAGAACAAACAAAAAGGACAAACTAACGAAAAGCACGAACAAAGAAAAAGCACAAACAAATGAAAAGAACGAACAAAGAAAAAGCATGAACAAACCAAAAGAACGAACGAAAAGCACGAACGAATGAAATGAACGAACGAAAAGCACAAATGAATGAAAAGAACAAATGAACGAAAAGAACAAACCAAAAGGACAAACTAACCAAAAGCACAAACGAACAGAAAGCACAAACCAATGAAAAGAACTAACAAACAAAAAAAAAGAACAAACTAAAAAGAACGAAAAAACGAACAAACAAAAAGAACAAAAAGAACAAAAAGAATGAACAAAAGGAGAAGGAAAAATATAAAAGAGTAGAACAGAACAGAGTAGAAAAAAGGAGAAGGAAAAAAACAAGAAAGAGAAGAAAGGAGAAAAGGAGGAAAAGTAGAAGAAAGGAGAAAAGAGTGAAAGAGGAGGAGGAGTAGAAGAGAGAGGATCTCGCACCGTAAGCAGAGGTGTGTGCTGGCCCCCTGCGGCCTCTGCCCCTGTAGGAGCGCTGGGTGTGGATGGAGCCACTGCTGCTCTCATCAGGGCCGAAGCCTTTCTCTTTATCTGCCGGCCGGTTTGGGACGGATCTGAAGCCCATCCCAATCTGTCGGAGCTGCTCATCAATCTGCAAACGCTCCAGACGCAGCTGCTCCACCTCCTGCCCACGCACACACACACACATATGAGCATCTCCACAATGCTTCTAAAGAGTCTCTGAAGAGTTGCTAAACACTCACGTTCAGGTAAGCGATGTGGTACTCCAGCAGCACCTGTACGTTGCTGATGCTCTCCTTCGTTCCAACAAATGTAAACGGCACCATTCCCTGTGGAAGCAAATAATAAAACACATTATTGCCTGCTTGCTGGCTGCATCGCAATAGCTGCACCCCTATGCGCATATTATACTACAGTATGTGTAAAACAAATCGGTGTGCATTTCGTGACGCGGGTGTCTGTGGTGCTTCATGGTGATTTAAAATCTCTGTTTATGGTAGACTCTTAATCAGAGATTTATCCTAATCATGAGTATTGGTGTCCATGTAAACATACTCAGTGAAAGTGCCAGATGATGTCACAAGCTGTCAAAGACTGCATTAAGTTAATTCCATGCGCCCTCAAATGTTTCATTAAGTTTGACGTGTTTACCCCCCAACACGCAACTTTTGCAGAGCATCTGCTTCTTGCTGCTGTCAGAATCCTTGCCTGTAAAATACAGCCATACTTTAGAACGCTTAGTTTCAGCAAATTGATTGAACGCGATCATGCATGATGATGAAGGGAGTCGCTCACCGGACAGTACTGCGCGTGTTGCCTTTTATATGTCGCTGAGAACAAGAACAAACGCCTAGCATCGCCAACGGCGTCCGTATCCCTCAAGGTTGTTTAGAATTACATGTTTAGAAATGGTGTGACAACGTGCACCTATGTGTGCCTTTGATGTACAGCTTGATGCTTCTTACGTACTTGTTGCAGCACCAGTGGCATTGAAACTGATACGCTGATTCGGTCCAGTGCCAACCAGTTACCTAAGTAACGGTACTCAACCCTAGTTTGGGCATTAACTTCTGAATGCAGCATTCTTTACCACCTGAGGAGATTTCTCTGCATTAAGGGTGCTTTCACACCTCTGAGTAGATTCTGTTGTTCTGAAACAGGGAATAAAACGTTTACAATGTTGCTCTTTGCTCTTGGTGCGATTCGCTTTTACACGGCAAAGTTTCTAAACGGACCAAAATAGCTAAAACAAGTCAGGTGTGAGTAAACTCTCCTCACATTGGTTAGAGTATCAGGGTTTATTTTGCAGAGTCCCGCTCAGCTGTCAGGGGGATGGTAATGGTTTGGGGTGTTTGACTATGCGGGCAACGTGTCTGAAGAGCGATGAGGGATGCGGTGGGGAAGGGTAAGAAGGGTGCACGATATATTTGAAGACTGGGAGGGAGACGCGCGATTACCTGGAGATTACTTGTTTGCAGGCATCCGGGAGTCTCTGTGCATTTGCGGGAGACTCCTGGAATCTCCGGGAGACTTGGGATGTCTGGAATGATCTCCCGCCCTTCACATAATTCTCTCTTCATATAGCCGTATGCCTGTTATATATCCATAAAACACTGTGATATAGCCGAGCTCGGATCTTATCGCTTTCTCACTTCAATCGATCCGCTTCAGAGTTCGTTTCAATCGAGCTGAGATCACCTTATTCAGGCTATCTCGGACTGATTGTTTTGGCGCAGATCCGAGCGCGATTGCTGGATTCACTTATGCCAAACGAACCGCGCTAACTGAGCAACTAAGCTCTGAAACAAAAGTCTAGGTGTGAAAGCACCCTAAGACTCGTGAATGGCAGATTAACCTGCTGCTAAAATTCATTCATTCATTTTCTTGTTGGCTTGGTCCCTTTATTAATCCGGGGTCACCACAGCGGAATGAACCGCCAGCTTATCCAGCAAGTTTTTACGCAGCGGATGCCCTTCCAGCCGCAACCCATCTCTGGGAAACATCCACGAACACATTCACACACACAGTGATAGACTACGGACAATTTAGCCTACTTAATTCACCTGTACCGCATGTGTTTGGACTGTGGGGGAAACTGGAGCACCCGGAGGAAACCCACACGAAGGCAGGGAGAACATGCAAACTCCGCACAGAAACGCCAACTGAGCCGAGGTTTAAACCAGCGACCCAGCGACCTTTTTGCTGTGAGGCGACAGCACTACCTACTGCGCCACTGCCTCGCCCTGCTGCTAAAACATGGAAGGAAATGAAATATGACAGAAATGTGGATGATGATGTTGAGATAATTGCAGTACAAGTAGATGAATTGGGACGCAGCGATCGTGTGTGAAAGCACTGAAGTGGCTTGATCTCTGGTGCTGCTTTGAGAAGTCTTACTTCCTGTCGGGGGAGTTTGTTGTCATTGTCCCCTTCGATGCGCACTCTCACCACACCAGATTTATCCACAATCTCCTGGATCACCTTGCCATTTTTTCCAATAACCTTCCCTATAAAAGAAAAAAAACATTTGAAAACCATTCAAATTGACTGAGCAAATTCAAGACAATGAGAAATCAACAACAGAATGACACTATTCCACCATCACACAACACTTTAGGCTAGCCTTAAACAGCAGTAGCGTTCTAGGCTAGTTTTGAACAGCAGACAGCGCTCTAGGCTAGTCCTTAACAGCAGATGGCGCTCTAGGCTAGTCCTTAACAGCAGATGGTGCTCTAGGCTAGTGTTTAACAGCAGACGGCACGCTCTAGGCTAGTTTTCAAACAGTGGATAGTGCTCTAGACTAGTTTTGAACAGCAGACGGCGCTCTAGACTAGTTTTGAACAGCAGATGGAGCTCTAGGCTAGTTTTGAACAGCAGATGGTGCTCTAGGCTAGTTTTGAACAGCAGATGGTCCTCTAGGCTAGTTTTGAACAGCAGACAGCGCTCTAGGCTAGTTTTGAACAGCAGATGGAGCTCTAGGCTAGTTTTTAACAGCAGAAGGCGCTCTAGGCTAGTTTTGAACAGCAGACAGCGCTCTAGGCTAGTTTTGAACAGCAGATGGAGCTCTAGGCTAGTTTTTAACAGAAGAAGGCGCTCTAGGCTAGTTTTGAACAGCAGATGGCGCTCTAGGCTAGTTTTGAACAGCAGATGGCGCTCTAGGCTAGTTTTGAACAGCAGACGGCGCTCTAGGCTAGTTTTGAACAGCAGATGGAGCTCTAGGCTAGTTTTTAACAGCAGAAGGCGCTCTAGGCTAGTTTTGAACAGCAGATGGAGCTCTAGGCTAGTTTTTAACAGAAGAAGGCGCTCTAGGCTAGTTTTGAACAGCAGATGGCGCTCTAGGCTAGTTTTGAACAGCAGATGGAGCTCTAGGCTAGTTTTTAACAGCAGAAGGCGCTCTAGGCTAGTTTTGAACAGCAGATGGCGCTCTATGCTAGTTTTTAACAGCAGAAGGCGCTCTAGGCTAGTTTTGAACAGCAGACTCTAGGCTAGTTTTGAACAGCTGTCGGTGCTCTATGCTGGTTGTTAACAGCAGATGGCGCTCTAGGCTAGTTTTTAACAGCAGTCGGTGCTCTATGCTAGTACTTAACAACAGATGGATATCTAGGCTAGTTTTGAAAAGATGATGGCCCTCTAAGGTATTTTTTAACAGCTAAGGGCATGCTAGGCTAGTGTTTAACTGCAGATGACATACTGGGCAACTGTTTTAACAGCAGATGGCGCTCTAGATATTTTAAACAGCAGATAGTGCTTTAGATAAGTTTTTATAGCAGATGGCGTTTAGGCTAGTTTTTAAGCCTAGAGATGGCCTTGAGCACCATCTGCTGTTAAAAACTGTGCACAGAATTGATTCAAGAGAGGCGAGTAATGTATTTTTTAAAAATTTTAATTCAATTCAGAACTGGTTTATCAAACGTTTTTTGCCAGAGCTGAAACAGAAATCAGAAGCACCCACAACGTCACTACGCTTGCTAAAACTTGCAACTTGTGTTTGCTTGCAAAAGCGCTGGAGAGATTTCCTCCTACCTAATATTAGTTAGGTTAACTCAAAAGCTAAGCTCAAAAGCAAAAAATGTAAAAGAAATATACATATTAATTAACTACATACCAACAAGGTTGCGAGGAATCTGCACTGAATCTTCCAGAAACTCCAGATAATTTCTTGCTTTCTGCACGGCCTCTGTGCTCTGCAATATGAGCGCATCAAGTTTATTATAAAAGCAGCAGTGTAACTGAAGCTACGCTGCTCACAGACAGCAAACGCACCTCTCCATAGATCCTGAAGGTTCCCGTCTCCTCCTCCAGTTCGATGGCGGTCACGCCGGGCACTTTTCTGGCCTGCTGAATGTTACTGCCGTGGCTCCCAATGGCGAGGCCCATGAGGTCTTCTCTCACAGTGAACTCTTCCTGAAATGCTGACGCCAGCTGCTTTGTGCTCTACATCAAGAGACAAAACACATTTACAAACTTTATATTAAATGCATCGCCACTGCCAAGTTAGCGGGAAAAAAACTTAAGGCTCATTTCCATTAGGAGGTTTGCTTTTTTTTTGTCCATTTCCACTGTCAAAGGTAGCAAGAAAGTCAACTGTACCTCTTTTTAGGTAACCTTTCCAAAGGAGTACCCTGCACAACAGTATGATACCCATCACAATTCATCACCAGTGCTAAGTTAACACATTAGCAAGGCAAAGAACCTCTGGTGAGTGGTACAGCTCGGTACGGTACACTTTATTTGTCGATTTACAAATGTACTGAACCATTCAGTACCAAATTTTAGGTATGCTTTCTAAAGGGTACTAACATCCGACAAGTGCTTCTCATATGTGTGAATCACATCGACTGCAACTTTCCGTTTAAGCCACGCCCACCAAAAGAGTACCATTGGCAGTAGAGACACAAGCCTGATAAAGGTGACCCGTACCATACCGAATGAACCGTACCGCTCATTGGAAATGAGACATTTATGTGTCAACTTGACAACAGCAGCTTTACCTCCAGATGTTTGGTGGCCTCCTGGTTTCTGGACATGAGCATGAGTTTTGTGCGGATGCTGCGTAAATGAATGTCGCTCAGCAGAGAGACGCGCTTCACCGTGGCTTCGCTCAGGGACTGCAGGAGTGGAGGGAGATTGGCTTACTCTTTGGTCATGTTTCAGTATGTTTACATGTGTTGAGCTTTACTGTGGACTCACCAGAACAACCAGTTCACTTTTCTCAGGGCTGTAAACGATGCGAATGGCTCCCACTGCCTTCTTGAACTCCTTGTGGGCTTGTTCACTCTCACATCTGACAGGGAGACACATTGAATTGAAGAAAACTTATTTTACATACAGTGATTTTTTTTTATACTTGCAGCCTAAAATGTCTTATTTTGCGGGATTCACATGTGCCAAACAAACCGTGCTAACAGGGGGAGACGAGACAGGTTCCGAAAAAAGCGTCTATGTGTGAAAGCACCCTAAGATTGATTGTATTTGCACGCAATTGACAGACAGCCGCAGCCAAACTAATCTTTTGTGACAAGGCAGTTCTGGCCCGATAGGACCAATCTAGCCAATCTGTCCACTTGCCCGAGCCATCCAGCAGTCCTTATTGTCGAGCCCTGAATCTACTTAAAAATAATGTATTAGATCAATTTATGATACAACTATTATAATAAATTTCTAAAATTAACATTTA
Source organism: Danio rerio (assembly GCF_052040795.2). NCBI lineage: Eukaryota > Metazoa > Chordata > Actinopteri > Cypriniformes > Danionidae > Danio > Danio rerio. Next base: position 40,678,023 of record NC_141042.1, read on the forward strand.
ATAAAGCATCCTGATCTGTCTTAAAGTGAAGAAGCACTCAGTCAAGTGTACATTATTTTTTAAATTGATTTCCACTTTAATTAAAATATATTGAACAAACTCAATTAATGTAACCGAAGGACAGAGGACGTTTTACTATACTATACTTTACTATAAAGAAAAAATATTCAAAGCGGGGCTAATAATTCTGACTTCAACTGTGTGTGTGTGTGTGTGTGTGTGTGTGTGTGTATATATATATATGTATATATATATAATAGCATATATATATATTTTATATATTTATTTATATATATATATGTATATATATATATATATGTATATATATATATATATATATATATATATATATATATACATACATACATATATATATATATATATATATATATATATATATATATATATATATATATATGTTTATATATAAACATATATATATATATAAACATATATATATATATATATGTTTATATATATATATATATATATATATATATATATATATATATATATATATATGTTTATATATATATATATATATATATATATATATATATATATATATATATATATAAATGAACAAAATATATAGAGAGAGCGAAAGAGAGAAAATTAATGAAAAAGAGGGGGATATAATTCTTTCAAGTACATAATTTAATATAAATAATAATATATAAATCATTAAACATGTAAAAACATCTTCCTTTTTTCATTTTTACTTCTTTCTACATTAAAACAGGATGTCCTAGGATGAATATGCATATCTCCTATGTGCTGAGCTCTTAATTTCTGAAGTGTTGGACACACCCATGTTAGTGTGTGTGTGTGTCCATTACTCACGCAGCTCTGAGGTCCTCCGGGACAGGAACGCTGCACCTGAAGAACGTGCTCTCGGTCACCGCTTTATTCCGGTTCACAGGACGCAGACGCTCAAACGTCACAATCTCATTATATGTGGCATCACAGGCGGCATATTCAATCACATAGAACTGCAGCGAAACAAAAGTGAAAGTCAACTCTGAGTCTTCACGGGAAACAGAAACTGATCTGAGATCTGTCATGCAATTATTAGTCATTATTATTTAACTTGTTGATAAACTTATCATTTAATTGTATGTGCTTAAGTTGGTACTTTTTTATTTATCTAATTATTTTTGTCTTTTTTCAAATGTAATATTGTCATTAAAATCCATAAAGACAAGTAAAAGTGATGTGAGAAATGAATTGTGAGATACAGATTTTTTTAATCTTTGTTAGGCCACATTTTTATTTTATTTTTTGTTTAATTTTGTGTGTTTTTTTATATCATTGTGTGTGCTTAAATTGATTTTGTTTATACTTTATATGTATATTTTTTCCACTGTAATATTGCCAATAAAAAAAAAAATTATATAATATATATATATATATATATATATATATATATATATATAAAACAAACTTTAAAATAAAAACAAAGTGATCTGAGGACTCACGTCGCCCTTCATCATGCGCACTTTAGCCAGCCACCATCCACACGGCTCCTGCTCGTTGGCCCTGGAGAAGATCTGCAAACAAACACACACAAGAAAACACTAATATTACCATCATGTTCACCTGCTGACTGAGTGCACTGACAGAACCTGGATGGGAGACCTCATGGGAAAGCTAGGTTGCTGTTGAAGTGGTGTTAGAGAGGACAGCAGGGGTCTGTGTGGGTCCTAATGCCCGTGTATAGTGAAGGGGAGAACTGTCTTTTGGATGAGATGTTAAAACGAGGTCCCGACTCATCCAAGTGGATGCTGCACACTGGTGGTGGTGTGGAGAGACACCCCCCTTTCCCCCTTTGTGATTAAATGATGATGATATTTTTATTTTTGAGTGAACTATCCCTTTAAGAAGCTTCGTAGCGCTTGCAGCAGTGAAAGAGCAAACAGTGTCGCTGCTGATACAGGTCTTTAATTTATTCTCGAGTGTTAATAATAATACACTGTATTTTCAGACAGCGCCTTTCTAGACTTTAAATGTTGACTCCAAATTATGCTAAAAACAACTGATAAAAAACTGCCAAACATATTTATTAAAAGCATGATATAGAAAGCTGATTAAAAAGACTTGATAAGCTTTCTTGGACTTTTCGGTTTCTAATGTTTTTAATTTCTGATGATTTAGATGTCAGATTTAAAAATATTAAAGCAACAACAAAGATATTTTGAAGAATGCTGGAAACCGGTAACCATTGACTTCCACAGTGATAAAACAAATACTATAGAAACCAATGGTTACTGGTTTGCAACATTCTTCAAAGTATCTTCTTTTGTGTTCAACAGAAGATATATACTCAAACAGGGTTAAAACAAGTCAAGTGTGATTAAATTATATTATTTTAAACTATCCCTTTAAAATGAACTATCCCTTTAAGTAGCTTTGCAGTGGGTCTAAGAGTGAAATAACACATAGTGCTGCTGCTGCTGCTGATACAGGTATTTTTGCTCACCTCCACCTCTTCTCCTTCCCCGATCTCCTTCTTGGTGTCTGCGGATGGCGGTAAGCGAACATCGCTGAAGGGCACTTGTCTCTCTGGCTGCCAGCTGAGAAAATCATTTCCACATCATGATGTTCATCTGCTCATTTCAACTGTATTACACTTCAACTGTTTGCTTCTACTCACTTATTCTCGAACGAAATGGAGAGCGAGTCATCGTGAACGTCTCTGACAAAGCCCTGGAATAAAGACAATTACACAGATAATTAGCTTATTCTTTATTCTAACTAATAAGTAAATAATAGTACTAATAGATGATATATTTCCCTCTTTTCCTTACCTCCGTCAATCTATTGATTTGTTTACTTCTTGATTGTTAAGGATCACGAAAATTTCTTTATATTATTTTGCCCCTTAAAACTCTTGTATCTGTTTATTTGGTAAATACTTAGTTATCATATTTGCTACTATTGTTTATGATTTGATTTTGTGGTACATTTGGAATATATCCTATTGCACATGCTTGTGAATTTTGCCTCCGATCATACAGCAGGGAAAATAAGTATTGAACACATCACCATTTTTCCTCAGAAAACATATTTCTAAAGGTGCTGTTGACGTGAAATCATAACTGGATGTTGGTAACAACCAAAGAAATCCATTTATGCAAAGAAAACAAATCTAACCAGTTTATAAATGAAGTTATGTGTAATAAAATGAAATGACACAGGGAAAAGTATTGAACACATGAAGAAAGGGAAGTGTAGAAAGACATGGAAAGCCCAGACAGCAGCTGAAATCTCTCAGTAGCTCTTCAGCAACCCTCTGCCCTTCCTCAGTGTAAATGAATATCAGCTGCTTCAGTCCAACATCTACATCAGCAGGAGGATGAAGATGAACCCAGGGTGGACATTTCAGCAAGACAATCATCCAAAACACAGCCGAGGAGACTCTCAGATGCTTTCAGTGAAATAAAACCAAGCTGTAGAATGGCCCAGCCAAACACCTGACTCCAATCCAATAGAAAATACAAGATAAAGCTCAGATTTGATAGACAAGACCCACAGAACCATCAAGATTTTTACACTCTGTTGAAGTCTGTGATAAACTCACACCAGGGCAATGCATGTGACTTCATTCTCCATATTAGAGCCGTCTATAAGCTGCCTCACTATAATTAAACACATATCAGTAGTATTTCTCCTTGTGTCTCTACATTGTTATTACAAATTACTAATTTTCCTTTTTATTTTGTTTGTTTTATTTTAAATTTTTTTTTTTACCAAAATCTGTTTCAATTGCAATTTAATTTTTTGCTATTTTATTTTGAATTACATTTTATTAAGCGTGTCCTGTTATAAAATTTAAAAATGTATGATAGTGAATTATTTCTATATTTTTAAGCTGTTAAAATAAAAGATGGATGAAGCAAGACACATTTTAACATCTGAAAAAAGCATATAAATACATAAAATAAAAAATAAAAAAAGATATTAGTCTTAAATACTAATAGTCCTCTGTGATACTAAAATAACTTTTATTATTATTATAATTATTAACATTATTACCAATAACAAAATAATTATACAGTACAAAATAAGCACATTTAAATAAAAGCTAAGAATTAAATAAAATACAATAAACCTAACTTTTTTACTATTTTAAAATATATTTTGATTTAATTCAGATTTTGATTCAGATTGTATCAGGTGTCTCCTGTGAAACTGTATGATAGTGAATTATTTATATTTATTTTTTAAACTGGTAAATAGATGGATAAAGCAAGGCATATTTAAAAGTTTGAAAAAAGCATATAAATAAATATCAAATTAAAAGAAATTAAAAATAAAAGATAATGAGGTGTTAATAAAAACAAATAGTTTTTAGTTATACAAAAATACCTATATTATTCTGATAAACAATATTAAAGCAATCATATAGTACAAAATAAGCACATTAAAATATCATATAGAAACAGAAATAAAATACTAACAAATATACATTTTTTACTGTTTTAAAACATATTTTCAATTACATTTTATTAGGTGCCTCCTGTTAAAAAATGTAAAAATGTATGATAGTAATTTATTTCTGTATTTTTTAAGCTTATAAAATAATGGATGGATGAAGCAACGCACATTTTAACATTTGAAAAAAGCTTATAAATAGATAAAATAAAAAAGATTATTGAGTCTTAATAAATACTAATAGTCCTCAGTGATATTAAAATAACTATCACTATCATTGTAATTATTAATATCAATAACAAAATAATTATATAGTACAAAATAAGCACATTAAAATAAAAAGCTAAGAATTAAATACAATTTTATTAGGTGTCTCCTTCGAAAATGTATGATAGTGATTTATTTTATTTATTTTTCAAGCTGATAAATCGATGGATAAAGCAAGGCATATTTTAACGTTTGAAAAAAAGCATATGATTAAATTTCTAAAATTTAAAAGAAATCAAAAATAAAAAGATAATGAAGTGTTAATAAAAAATAAGTTCTCAGTTATACTAAAATAGCTATATTATTATTCCTATGATTATAAACAATAATAAAGCAATCATATAGTACAAAATAAGCACATTAAAATATCATATAAAAACTGAAATAAAATACAAAAAAATATACCTTTTTTGCTGTTTCAAAACATATTTACAATTACATTTTATTAGGTGTCTGCTGTAAAAAATATATATTATTTTTTAATCTGGTAAAAAGATGAATGATAGATAAAACAATGCACATTTTAACAAATGAAAAAAAAACATTTAAAAAGAAAACTGTAATTAATTTTTTCCATTTTTGACAATAAAATACTTGCTCCCTACAATCTTCCCAGTCAGACACACACACACACACACACACAGAAACAAACACCCAACATTACTGAAGCTGCTTTATTTTAACAAATCCCTCAATATGATCTGAATCATCATTATAATGAATGACTCACGAATACAGCAGAAGCATATTTACATAAACCGTGCTTGATCATTCACCAAACATGTTGATGACTAAAACACAAAAGAAGTGTTAGTAAATGTGATGATAAATAAAGTCAAACTGATAAAAACCAGTCAGCACTGCCCGCTCAGTGGCAACCGACTCCAAAATGGTTGCAGGAATGCCATAAAGCTCATCTTAAAATAGCCTGGTGTTAAAATATCTGCTGCGCTGGACGACAGATGAAGATGGACAGCGGACAGCTGAGAATCGCACAAGCACTGAATAACTAAGAAGATCTTCAATATTGTGCAGAAAACAATATTGACCTACACCAAATACAACCTATGTTGGTCTTCAAAAAGACAACTTGAGATTAGGAGACTGTATATTAAATTTGGACCAGCAGCATTTGATCTAATATCTTCTGGCCACACCTTAAATTATGATTATAAGTGTCCTGGCGTCTTTGTATCTCAAACTAGCTTCCATTAGAGTAATACAAGCACTCTGGTTCAACTAAACAGTTTTACTTTCATTATAAATGAACACAAATGGTTGTTTTTTGTGTGATGTGCTTAACACAACAACACCACATAGCATTAGACAGCAGGTTTATGGGCAACAATGTACAATTTCTAGCTGTTATATTAACTTTTGTGTCGTGTTATGTTTTCTCAGAGAGCTTATTGCGATTCTGTTGTTATAGATGAACACAATCAAGGGGCTGAGTGAATAGTGATCAGGAACACCTAAACTGAAAGCAAAAGTATATTATTTCAACCATAATTCCCCGACTCTTCACTGTTAAACTGCGTCTGTGTGTGTCGTCGAGGTTAAACCACAGTTAGCATTATATAAAATGCAGTTTCTTATTTAAATATCATCACCGCGCTGCTGCTAACCGGCTAACCGGCTAACGGCTAACAGACAGACACTGAGCCGAGCACTGTTTATACGCGATAAAGTGACTGATGTAGTTCGTTTTATAACGTTTACTTGAGGTTGTTAGCATGTTTGACGTCTTAAGAGACAGATGCGTGTGTGTAGTGAGACATGATGAAGTACAATGATGCATTTACCTTATAATAAGCTCCATTGGAGCCACGGACCTCCACCGTCAGTTCCTCCATGTTGAGCGCGAAGAGGATGCTGGGTAAAGTTCCAGAACTCTACAGGACTCAGAAGGGAGCCTTGAGGAACTCCTGCACTAAACATGGAGAACTCCTTTGGGTTTGTTTTCTGTGATGTTCATTCTCAAGTATTATTAATACTAATGATGATAATGATTTGTTTTTGACAGCGCCTTTCTAGACTCCTAAGGTCGCCTTACAACAAACATAGCAAAAACTATTGATAAAACATTACTGAAAAACATTTCTAGTTCATGAATGAGAGAATTTTTAATACAAACACATAAAAATATTCCTAAATTGAGAATTAATCTACTAAAAATGATTAAATTATAGGAAAAAAATCTAATTTTTCATATATTTCCATATTTCCATGGCAATGCTAAACAGTTTCTCCTACATTCTCAGTGTTTTTGGCTTAATGTAATGTCTCTACGTGTTCTGGGTGGTTGCCATGACAATGCTAAACAGTTTCTAATGTGTCTTCAGTGTTTTTAGCTCATTGTTATGTGGTTTCCAGGGTGTTCTGGGTGGTTGCCATGGCAATGCTAAACAGTTTCTAATGTGTCTTCAGTGTTTTTAGCTCATTGTTATGTGGTTTTCAGGGTGTTCTGTGTGGTTGCCATGGCAATGCTAAATGGTTGCTAAGATGCTCTCAGTGGTTTCAGCACATTGTAATGTGGTTGCCAAGGTGTTCTGGGTGGTTGCCATGGCAATGCTTAACAGTTTCTAATGTGTCTTCAGTTGTTTTAGTTCACTGTTATGTGGTTGCCAGGGTGTTCTGGGTGGTTGCCATGGCAATACTAAATGGTTGCTAAGGTGTTCTCAGTGGTTTCAGTTCATTGCAATTTGGTTGCTGTGGTGTTCTGTGTGGTTGCCATGGCAATGATAAATGGTTGCTAAGGTGTTCTTAGTGGTTTCAGCTCATTGTAATGCGGTTGCCAGGGTGTTCTGTGTGGTTTCCATGGCAATGCTAAATTGTTGCTAAGGTGTTCTCAGTGGTTTCAGCTCATTGTAATGTGGTTGCTGTGGTGTTCTGGGTTGTTGCCATGGCAATGCTAAATGGTTGCTAAGGTGTTCTCAGTGGTTTCAGCTTATTGTATTGTGGTTGCTGTCGGGTTCTGGGTGGTTGTCATAGCAATGTTAAATGGTTGCTAAGATGTTCTCATTGTTTTTGCTCACTGTAATGTCTCTACAGTGTTCTGGGTGGTTGTCATCACAATGCTAAACAGTTTCTAAGGTGTCTTCAGTGTTTTTAGCTCATTGTTATGTGGTTGCCAGGGTGTTCTGTGTGGTTGCCATGGCAATTCTAAATGGTTGCTGAGGTATTTTTAGTTGTTTCAGCTTATTGTAAGGTGGTTGCCATGGCAATGCTAAACAGTTGCTAAGGTGTTGTCAGTGTTTTTAATTCATTGTAATGTGGTTGCTAGAGCGTTCTGTGTGGTTGCCATGGCAATGCTAAACAGTTGCTAATGTGTTCTTAGCTTATTGTAATGTGGTTGCCATAGAAATTCTAAATGGTTGCTAAGGTGTTCTTAGTGGTTTCAGCTTATTGTAATGTGGTTGCTGTTGTGTTCTTATGTAATGCCATGGCAATGCTAAACAGTTGCTAAGGTGTTCTTATTGTTTTTAGCTCACTGTAATGTTGTTTATACAGTGTTCTGAGTGGTTGCCATAGCAATGTTAAATGGTTGCTAAGGTGTTTTCAGGGTTTTTGGCTCAATGTAATGTCTCTACGGTGGTCTGGGTGGTTGGCATAGTAATCCTTTACTGTTGCTAAGGTGTTATTGTTGTTTTTAGCTTATTGTTATCTGGTTGCTATGGCAATTCTAAATAGCTGCTAAGGTGTTTTCATTGTTTTTAGCTCATTGCAAGGTTGTTACTAGGGTGTTCTGGGTGGTTACCATAGCAATGCTAAACAGTTGTTTTCAGTGTTTCAGCTCATTGTAATGTGCCTGGTTTCTAAATGTTCTCAGGCCATTTTTGTTCAGTGTTGCATGGCTATTTATTTGTGATGAATCTTGCACATGGAGTTTAATACTTTTTTTTTGTCATGCCAATAACCTGAGCAGTAATGGTGGCTTTCTTTTTCAATCCTCAATCAATATAAAACCAGCTGCTGCATTACAAACTGGTCCTGGACCTGGACAAATAAAATAAAAATATGAAATAAATAAAAATAATAATACATAATACATAATAAAAATAAATGCTGTGTTACTCCAGCAGGATTCCCTCACAGATATTTTGTACATCTTCACATACACTCCAGCACCTGCCAGTCATCAGTGTCGCCATGACTACAGCATAATTAGCTGTGCCATTTGTGTCATTCACTGTTACGCCAATAATTGGTGCATTTAAAGTCAGTTAAAAGTAATTTTTCTCAAGAGCTATTCAGTCTCCGATAACTAGTGTTATTTAGGATGCATGTGAGTTATACATTATGTCTATTACTAAAACATATATAAAACACTTGGAAATTCTCAGGTTCTATGGATTTACAGTTAATACTTGGTTTGGTTGTGTTCTGCAAACTACTGAAGATATTTATTTACTAAGTTTTGCACAAATAGCCTAAAGAGTTGTCATGTTTATATAATTTGAAAGCAATATCTGGTGGATTAAACCTGATTTTCAATCACAACAAATGAAAATGTATGTTTATTTTGTCCAGTTGTAATTTATGCACAAAATTTTCTCACATTTTTTTATTTATCCCTTTATATAATAATAGCAATAATAATAATAATAATAATAATAATAATAATAATAATAATAATAATAATAATAATAATAATAGTGACATAGTGGCGCAGTAGGTAGTGTTGTTGCCTCACAGCAAGAAGGCCGCCTGTTCGAGCCTCGACATCATCAGTTGGAATTTCTGTGTGGAGTTTGCATGTTCTCTTCGTGTTGGCGTGGGTTTCCTCAGAGTGCTCCAGTTTCCCTTACAGTCCAAACACATGTGTGGTACAGGTGAATTGGGTGAGTTAAATTGTTTGTAATGTATGAGAGTGAATGAGTGTGTGTGGATGTTTCCCAGAGATGGGTTGCAGCTGAAAGGGCATCCGCTGCATAAAACATACACTGTGGCGAATTAAGATAATGAATGAATGAATAAATAATAATTATAATAATAAACAATAATAATAACAATAAATAATAATTATTATATAAAACAATAATAAAAATGAACAAAAACAACAATAATAATAATAATAATAATAATAAACAATAATAACAATAATAATAATAAACAAAAATAAGCAACAGTAACAATAATAATAATAAACAATAATAATAACAATAAGCAATAATAATAATAATAAAAAACACAAATAATAATAAACAACAATAATAATGACAATAATGATAACAATAAATAATAATAAACAAAAATAATAATGAACAACAACAATAAATAATAATAATAATTACCAATAAATAATATTAATAATAATAATAAACAATAATAATAAACAATAATAATAACAATATTAATAATAATAAACAATAATAATAACAACAAACAACAACAACAATATTAGTAAACATAAATATAAACAATAATAAAAACAATAAGCAAAAATAATAATGATAATAATAATAAACAATATAATAACAATAAGCAACAACAGTAATAGTAATAATAATATATAATAATAAAAATAATAATAACAACAATAAAATAATATCTATAAAAACAATAAATAATAATAGTAATAATAATAATAATAATAAATAAAATAATAATATTAGGCAATAATAAAAATAGATTGTGGCGCAGTGGGTAGAACAATCGCCTCACAGCAAGAAGGTCACTGGTTTGAGCCCCGGCTGGTCAGTTGGCATTTCTGTGTGGAGTTTGCATGTAGTCCCCATGTTGGCGTGGGCTTTTTCTAGGAGCTCCTGATATATAAAGGGAAATGAAAATGAATGAATAACTATAAAAAAATAACAATAAACAATAATAATTACAACAATAAATAACAATAATAATAATTCTATATAATAAACCAATTTTTAAAAACACTCAAAATTTCCATAGCTTTATACACACACACACACACACACACACACACACACACAATTAAATAACTTAACTTTGAATGAAGGTTTCATCAACAACATAAAGTACAAATATCTCAGAATATTAGTTTAGCCATGTCATATTTTATCTGGTTAACTTTAAATGGCATCATATTACTTCAGAATTATACATTAATATCATCTTTTTTATCTTTTTCATTTTACAATATTGGTGTTTTCAATTGTAGATGAACTAATACAAAGCCTTTGTTATGAGGCATTCTCTATTAAAAAAAGCATGAGCAGTCCAAACCAGATATTTATGAATTCATATTCAAATATTGATAGATGTGTCTGAAATATGAACATTTTCACTTACAGGATGAAACCAAGTCCAAGGATTCGGGGAAAATCTGACACTGACATCTAGTGGTGAAATATCAGTATTTTACTTACATTAATCATTCTCAGGGACACACTGTAAGACCCAACAGTCAACTTTATCAAATGAAATGAGTAGAGGTAACTCAAAATTGACTGAAATTGATTTTACTCATTTGAAAAGAGTTTTGAAGGCAGTGTTGAGGTAATGAAGTTAATTAAATACCTCTTTACTTCACCTTAAATGGAGTAAGTTCACAGTACTCATATAGCTTACTTTTTGAACTTAAATGGTTTGTTGCAATCGGTTTCCCTTAAACCGTTTGAGTTAACATATTGGGTTTTACAATACTCAGCTTGAGTTATTCTTCATCTATTGGGTTTTACTTTCCTCAAATTGCTTCGTTTACTCAAATGGATTAAGTTCACAGTACATATATAGATTCATTTTTTTAACTCAAACAGTTTGAGTTGCCTTAACATATTGAGTTTTGAAGTACTAAATTGGTTTGAGTTCTCTTCATTTATTGGGTTTACTGTCCTCAGATTGCTTCTTTTACTCAAATTAAGTCCACAGTACTCATATAGATTAGTTTTGTAACTCAAAGGGTTTGTTGCAATCGGGTTTCCTCAAACCGTTTGAGTTGCCTTAACTTATAGGGTTTTACAGCACTCAGTCTGTTTGAGTTCTCTTCATTTTTTGGATTTACTGTGCTCAAATTGCTTCTCAAAATAAGTTCACAGCACTCATATTAGTTTTGAACTCAAATGGTTTGTTAGAATCGGTTTCCTTTAAACCGTTTGAGTTGTCTTAACTTTTTGGGTATTACAGTAATACCAGCTCTAATATTTGATTATAAGAATAAACATTAGCAAACAAAACAATGAACTATTAATATTATACTTATGCAAAAGCAATTTCATAGTATGTAGGCCTATCTAGAAAATATATGTAGCACCTATTACTAGATATAATATTATTACGCTGTGGTTATTGTAATACAAAATGTCTCCAGTAACTTTAGTTTTACTTAAGATGCATGTGAATACATTATATTACTTATTATAGTACACCATGTAAGCCTATATACCACCGTTTCTCAGTTTCTCTGGATTTACAATTAACACTTGTTTTTGTTTTGTTCTGCAAACTACCGATAATATTTATTTACTACATTTAAAATAAACCAGTCATAAAGGTTCATATTTTGGAAATTTAGTTAATCTGAAAACTGAATAAACATGCTTTCCATTTATGTTTAGTTATATCCTAATATAGGACAATAATTTGCAGAGATAAAACTGTTAGAAAATGTGTAATGAGGGTTTAAAAAAACAAATCAAGAAAATCACCTTTAAGTTGTTATATTGCTTATTAAAATTATGTTTCTATTTACAGTAGGGAATTATCTATTAAAGTTTTGATTATATCAAATTAATTTACAAAAAGTCTTAATTGAGTATAATCTTTATTTAATATTCTAGTGATTTTGGTTATAATAAAAAAATATATATTATTTTGCTTTCATAGGTTATTATTACAAATAGTTACAAGCTTTCAGGGTCACAAATAAAAATAATTTGTGATGAAAATGATTTAATAATAATAATAATAACAATAATATTATAATAACATAATAATAACATTAATAACAACAACAACAACAACAACAACAATAATAATAATAATGACAATAATAATATAACAATAATAATATCATTAATAATAACAATAATAATAACAACAACAACAATAATAATAATAATAATAATAATGATAATAATAATAATAACAATAACAGTAATAATAATAATGACAATAATAAAATTATTAATAATAATAATAATAATAATAATAATAATAACATTAATAATAACAATAATAATAATAACAACAGCAACAACAATATTATTAATAATAATAATAATAACAGTAATAATAATAACATTAATAATAACAACATTAATAATAATAACAATAATAATAATAATGACAAAAAATAGTATTAATAATAATAATAATAATAATAATAATAATAATAATAATGACAATAATAATAATAACAATTATAACATTAATAATAATAATAATAACATTAATAACAACAATAGTAACAACAACAACAATAATAATAGTAATAATAGTAATAATAATAGGTGATGCAGTGGCGCAGTAGGTAGTGCTGTGGCCTCACAGCAAGATGGTCGCTGGTTTGAGCCTCGGCTGGGTCAGTTAGTGTTTCTGTGTGGAGTTTGCATGTTCTCCCTGTGTTCGCGTGGGTTTCCTCTGAGTGCTCCGGTTTCCCCCACAAGTCCAAAGACATGCGGTACAGGTGAACTGGGTATAGGTTAAATTTTCCGTAGTGTATGTATATGTGCGAATGAGTGTGTATGGATTTCCCAGTGATGGGTTGCAGCTGGAAGGGCGACCCCAAATTAATAAAGGGACTAAGCTGAAAAGAAAATGAATGAATAGTAATAATAAAGAAATACAAAAATATGTTGTCTGTTCACACAATAAATCACCTAAAACATGCAAGTACACACTCCTCCGCTGTATCTACAGTCATATTTGACATGCTAAGCATTTAGCCCACGTGTATTAGCATGTTTTGGCGGCCGAGCGCGCCTCAGGCAAATGTGATTCATCATGTTTCTGGCAATAAATATTTGGGGCAAAGTCTGCGCAATCACCCTCAGCCCACATGTGTAAAATCTCCCCCAAAAGTGTCTGCCATATAAGCGTCTATATGGCCTGACTGATAGTATAGCCTCGCGTTCAGACTTAAACCAGTTTACGAATTCCATTATGCTAAGCCCGAGCACTCGCACCGCTGATGAATGATTATAAAAAAAAATACATAATCTCCTGTGCTGCCATCATTGCACTACGACAGGGAAATTTCATTCATTCGATCCAATTTTTTCCCTTATTTAAAAAAGAAATTACCGGCGCCCCAGTAATCAGATATACAGGCGGGCTGTTTCTGGAGTTAAGCCCAACTTCTATTAGGATTTCGTCTTCTCTCGTTTTTTTAGGGAACACACCGAGATTCTCCAGGGCTCTTTTTTTTTGGACAAACCCTGTCCTTAGTTTCAACGCTTTTAATGCGTTTATTTGCTGAAATCTATATATTTCAGTGTGCTGACGGTCCTGGACAATGACTGAATGAATTTACTCTGTTGTTAATTCATAATCTTGTGTTGACTATGTTAAATGTCCCTCACTTAATTTTTATTTTTTTATATTAATAATACAAAGATATATTTTTATATTATTAATTAATTAATTTATTTTTATTTTATTTTTTCTTCTTTGAGTGTGTTGTCTTGTTGGGACATTATGTAAAACCGTAATTATGTAAAAAAAAAAAATCTAATTGTTGATCTATGCAAAATATGACGTTTTCTATGTATATATTTTGTTTGTAATGACTTTAGTGATATATTTTTTACTTCTCTGTTTGATGACAATTGACGTGATTACAAGTAGAATGTAATAAAACTGAATTACCTGCTATTAAAAAAATTAAAATAAAAAAAATTAGCAACAGATACACACAATCTAGACTTTTATTGTGGAAAAAGCTTACTTTTTAAAGAGGAAACTGAAGTCATTTCATGATACTTGCATGTAAATATACGTTTAATGTAGGGTACATTTATTTTAAGTGCATCTAGGGTGTTTTCAACCCTTTCGAGTTGAATTTAAAATGTGTAAAAAATAATATGACAAAAAAGCCATCACAACAAAAGCTTATTTTAAATAAATAAGTAATAAATGAATAACTTTTACATTTGTTTTGGAGTTTTCGCCTTTATTTTGATGGCATAGTGGCAGGGGTGGACTGGCCATCTGGCAATTCTGTCAAATGCCAGAAGGGCTGGACCATTTTTTAAATGTGGGTTGGTATGCTATTTTTAAAAAAAAAAAATTATATATGTATTGTTTTAAATGCAGGCAGCTTTAATCTCTTGCAAGATGTGAATATGATGATGATGGTGATGATGATGATGACGATGATACAAGTAATAATAATAATTGTTAAGTATAGGGTATATGCCGAGCTAGTGCTGTTCCCATGCTGATAAACTTCCGGTGACCTGTTATTGTGAACTTTTTCTCATTTTATACGGTTCCTTTTACAGCATCGATGTTGTAATGTCATTAAAACACATTCAGGTAAATAAACTTTAGCATTTATTTAGTTGCTCAATCGTAAAACAAGACAAAAAGCCGTTTACTCGCACGCGCCCGTCAGAATCGGCAGGCTAACGCAGAAGCTCCTTTGAATATACTGGGGTAAAATAAATGCTCATATTATAAAGACATGGCGGGGGGGAAATGTAATGTAATGCAGTGCTTCTTGTACAATCTGAGACCCACTTTAAATCGGATATCACTCAGCCAGTGGAGATCGCTGATTTTTAAAGAAAACAGACCTTAAACGCACTGGATTTTGCATTGCCATTCAATTCGCCGGAAGCGCTTAACCCAGGTTAACCCAGGTTACTGGCAAATTAAAAGTCCTATTAGCATGCTTCGGCATATACCCCATTGGCCCAATTGGCAATGGCTGGCTTGTTTCAAGATGGGCCGACCCAATCAGAGGTTACATGGACGCAATCAAAATCTGGCAAGAATGTCAAACAAACAGTGAGTGCAACACAAGCTAATTGACAGAGACGGACCCTAAAAAAGGAAAGGCGGTGCTGAAAAACTCAGAGAAAGCAAAAAATTGCTCTATAATGCATAAAATTAACTGAAATAGTCTCGAAAGGGGGCAGCACAGTGGGTAGCATTGTCGCCTCACAGCTAGAAGATCGATGGTTTGAGCCTTGGCTTGGTCAGTTGGTGTTTGCATGTTCGCATGGGTTTCCTCCTGGTTTCCCTCACAAGTCCAAACACATGTGCTGTAGGTGACCTGGGTAGCCCTAATTGTCTGTATTGCATGTATGTAAATGTGTGTGTATAGAGGTTTCCCAGTGATGGGTTGCAGCTTGGAGGGCATGCTCTGCATAGAACGTATGCTGGATAAGTTGGCGGTTCATTCTACTGTGGCATGAAATTAAAGAATGAAATGGTTGTATGTATAAATTTAGTTTAATCGTTTAAAATACATAACAAAAGAAGGACTTTTTGTTTTTAAACAGACTTTTAGGCAATGTCAAAATAAAAGTCTTGCGTTTGTAATGGATTTTAAATTAATAAAGTTTGAAGTAAACTACAAGTGCGCACTTATATTCAATCTGCTAGCATACACTACATCTTTTATCATGCAAAACATCCTCTCAATACTAAATAAACGCATCTTACATCTTAAATCTTCACACTTTGACTTGTAGTTTGTTAACAGGAGTGTTTCCTGCAAGCAAGACCCAAATATGGAGCACGAAACTCACAGAACGAATGAAAAATGCTAATTATTTCCTCATAATCAGAGCAAAGTGAAGAGGCAGACACTTGAATACCAAAAATCATGACAAAATATTGCAATTGAATCATTCAAATGCATAACAAAAGCAAGATTTTTGTTTTAAAATAGACTTTTTAGTAATTTCAAAATAAAAGTCTTGCTTTTGTAACGTATTTTAAATGATTAAAGTTTGAAGTAAACTACAAGTGCGCGCTTATATTTCTTTGCTAACATTCTTATCAAGCAAAAGGCCCTATCATTACTAAATGAACTCATTTCACATCTTAAACATCCACACTTTGGCTTGTAGTTTGTAAACACGAATGTTCTCACTAGCGAGACCCAAATATGAGACCCAAATACTCAAAAAAATGCTAATTATTTCTTTATAATCAGACCAAAGTGAAGAGGCAGGCATGTATCTATCCGTCCATTTTCTCCCGCATTTTTAGCTATAATTGAAAATTAGCCGTACATCTTTTTCATTCGGGGGGAGGGTAATTTATCATGTGCTATTGTTCCTGCGTGACACTTTAGCCCTGCCGCTAACAAGGCTCCGGGAGCCGAGGGTTTGAGCAATTCTGCTGGACGGATGCATTTTCGCTGCTTTGTTGCTAATTGTGGCCTCCTTTCTATTGAATAGTGCGTCGAGTAAAAGAGCTTGTTGGCTCGATGCAGTGGAGCTCTCGGCCCTCTCCGGCTATTATCAAAGATACTCTTGATCTTTTCAAAAAGCAGGAAATAGATTTTTTTTTCTCCCTCCTGTACGGCAGCAAAAAAAAAAAAAAGTAATTTGCAATGCATCCATTAGTTCTTCATTAAAGCAAGATTAAATTGCACTGCAAATCACATCTGCCTTTGGATGATTAAAGGGTGGCATTTTATAGGCCAAAACTAATTACTAGTCCAAATGAATGAGAGCGGAGGGGAAAAAACAGGCATGTTTTTACATTAGATAGTGTGGCTTGTAATTAGATTGAAGCTAATTCCACTATTTCATCTCCTTTAATGAGATGAGACTGTGCTCGTCCTTCCCCTGGTCTTTTTCTGTGGAGTCTCACCAGAACGGCTCCAAAATGTATAATTTCGATAATGCGGAGAGTTCATAATAATCACATCTCTGAGTAACCTGCTACAAGTGACTGACGAGTTACTGCACGCGGCCGGGGAAATGAGGGGGGAAAGGGTTAAAGGTCCTTGAAATGATGTTTCCGGCTGGAATATGTGATCTCTTTTAGTCGCAGGAGCTCTTCTTTTGGTTACATGGTTGCTAGGTTGTTGCTAAGTGGTTGCTAGGGTGCTCTTGAGGGTTGTTAGGGCTGTCTTTCCTCTTGCATTAACAAATCCTCATTACTAGGATGTTGTTAAGTGGTTGCTAGGGTGTTACTAAGTTGTTGCTAGGGTGTCTTTGGTGGTTTTCAGGACTGTCTTTAGAATTAATGCGTTGTTGCTAGGGTGCTCATGAGGGTTTCTAGGACTAACTTTAATCTAGCATTAACAAATCATCATTGCTAGGGAGTTGTTAAGTGGTTGTTAGGGTGTTCTTGGTGGTTGCTAAGACTGTCTTTACTCTAGAATTAACAAGTTATTGCTAACATGTTGCTATTTTGTTGGCTAGGGTGTTTTTAGTGGTTTCCAGGACTGTCTTTACTCTAGCATTATTGAGTTGTTGCTAGGGAGTTGCTAAGTGGTTGCTATGGTGCTCTTGGGGGTTCCTAGGACTGTCTTTAGTCTAACATTACCAAATCATCATTGCTAGGATGTTGTTAAGTGGTTGCTAGGGTGTTACTAAGTTGTTGCTAGGGTGTCTTTGGTGGTTTTTAGGACTGTCTTTAGAATTAATGAGTTGTTGCTAGGGTGTTGCTAGGTGGTTGCTAGGGTGCTCATGAGGGTTTCTAGGACTGTCTTTACTCTACTATTAACAAATCATCATTGCTAGGGAGTTGTTAAGTGGTTGCTAGGGTGTTCTTGGTGGTTGCTAAGACTGTCTTTACGCTAGCATTATTGAGTTGTTGCTGGGGAGTTGCTAAGTGGTTACTATGGTGCTCTTGAGGGTTCCCAGGACTGTCTTTAGTCTAGCATTACCAAATCATCATTGCTAGGGTGTTGTTAAGTGGTTGCTACGGTGTTGCTAATTGGTTGCTAGGGTGTTTTTAGTGGTTTCCAGGACTGTCTTTACTCTAGAATTAGTGAGTTGTTGCTAGTGTGTTGCCAGGTGGTTGCTAGAATGTCTGGTAGTTTTTAGGACTGTCTTTACTCTAGAATTAATAAGTTGTTGCTAGGGAGTTGCTAGGGTGCTCTTGAGGGTTGTTAGGACTGTCTTTCCTCTAGCAATAACAAATCATCATTGCTAGGATGTTGTTAAGTGGTTGCTAGGGTGTTACTAAGTTGTTGCTAGGGTGTCTTTGGTGGTTTTCAGGACTGTCTTTAGAATTAATGAGTTGTTGCTAAGGTGTTGCTAAGGGGTGGCTAGGGTGCTCATGAGGGTTTCTGGGACTGTATTACTAGGACTGTTTTATCAAATCATCATTGCTAGGATGTTGTTATTTGGTTGCTAGGGTGTTGCTAAGTGGTTTTCAGGGTGTCTTTAAGGATTTTTAGGACTGCCTTTACTTTAGAATTAATGAATTGTTGCTAGGATGTTGCTAAGTGCCTGCTAGGATGTTCTTGGTGGTTGCTAAGACTGTCTTTACTCTACAAGTAATACATAGTGTGGCTTGTAATTAGATTGAAGCTAATTCCACTATTTCATCTCCTTTAATGACATGAGACTGTCCTCGTCCTTCCCCTGGTCTTTTTCTGTGGAGTCTCACCAGAACGGCTCCAAAATGTATAATTTCGATAATGCGGAGAGTTCATAATAATCACATCTCTGAGTAACCTGCTACAAGTGACTGACGAGTTACTGCACACGGCCGGGGAAATGAGGAGGGAAAGGGTTAAAGGTCCTTGAAATGATGTTTCCAATCGGAACATGTGATCTCTTTTAGTCGCAGGAGCTCTTCTTTTGGTTACATGGTTGCTAGGGTGTTGCTAAGTGGTTTCTAGGACGGTCTTTAATCTAGCATTGACAAATCATCATTGCTAGGATGTTGCTAAGTGATTGCTAGGGTGTTCTTGGTGGTTTTCAGGACTGTCTTTACTCTAGAATTATGACTTGTTGCTAGGGTGTTGCTAAGTGGTTGCTAGGATGCTCCGAAGGCTTTCTAGGACTGTCTTTACTCTAGTGTTAACAAATCATCATTGCTAAGATGTTGTTAGGTGGTTGCTAGGGTGTTGCAAAGTGGTTGCTAGGGTGTTGCAAAGTGGTTGCTATGGTGTTTTCCAAGACTGTTTTTACTTTAGAATTAAAGAGTTGTTCCTAGGGTGTTGCTAAGTGGTTGCTAGGGTGCTCTTGGGGGTTTCTAGGACTGTCCTTACTTTAGCATTAACAAATCATGATTGCTAGGATGTTGTTATGTGGTTGCTAGAGTGTTACTAACTGGTTGCTAGGGTGGTGCTAAGTAGTTGCTAGGGTGTCTTTGGTGGTTTTTAGGACTGTCTTACTGTGGGTCCATTAGTACCAACTGAGCATGGTGTCAACGTCACAGCTTACCTGAGTATTGCTGCTGACCATGTCCATCCCTTTATGAGCACAGTGTCTCCATCTTCTGATGGCTACTTCCAGCAGGATAACGCAGCATGTCATAAAGCTCAATCATCTCAGACTGGTTTCTTGAACATGACAGTGAGTTCACTGTACTCAAATGGCCTCCACAGTCACCAGATCTCAATCCAATAGAGCAGCTTTGGGATGTGGTGAACTGGGCGATTGGCATCATGGATGTGCAGCCAACAAATCTGCAGCAACTGTGTGATGCTATCATGTCAATATCTTGTTGAATCTCTGCCACGAAGCATTAAGGCAGTTCTGAAAGCAAAAGGGGGTCCAACGTGGTACTAGTAAGGTGTACCTAATAAAGTGGCCGGTGAGTGTGTAAAAATAGCCTACAACTAGACTAGTAATCCAATACAGCCATTAGGCAGACTTCACATGGGCAGTCATTCATTCCTGTGCATTTTATGACTAGTCTAGTTTTGGACTATTTTTTAATGTCACACACACACACACACACACACACACACACACACACACACAAATGCTTGCAGGGAAGGCATTTCTATGCATTTTCAAAGCATTTGTTATGGTTGTTAAGGCATTGCTTAGAGCTCACCATGGTGTGAGTGATGCATGCTGTAGCGTTGCTAGGGTGGTAATACTGTAAACGGTTGTTAGGGCACTTATATTGAATAGTAGTATAATCCAGGTTGCTGTTTTAGTGCTAAACTGTTTAGACATTTCCAGAGGAAAGGGAAAACAAACAAGCAAAATACTTGCTGTATGAATATCTTATTATATATGATGCTTTGGTCCCATGACCTTCATCAGACAACATATTGTGATTATTTTGTATATATTTTAAGGTGGCGCGGTGGCGCACTGTGGCCTAACAGCAAAAAGATCGCTGGTTCAAGTCCCGATTGGGTCAGTTGGCATTTCGGAGTTTGCATGTTCTCCCCGTGTCGGCGTGGGTTTCCTCCGGGTGCTCCGGTTGCCCCCACAGTCCAAACACATGTGCTATAGGTGAAGTGGGTAAACTAAATTGGTTTTAGTGTATGAGTGTGTGTGTGTAAATGAGAGTGTATGAATACTGGGTTGTGGCTGAAAGAGCATCCGCTGCGTAAAACATATGCTGGTAAAGTTGGCGGTTCATTCTGCTGCGATAAGCCCTGATATATAAGGGACTACACTCTAAAAATATATGGGGTTATTTTTTCTACCTTGGGTTGAGGCATTTGGGTAGTTTTTTGGGGGGTTATTTTCAGAGTCTTGGGTAGTTTAACCCAGCTCTTTGGGTCAAATCAACTCACAGCAGGGGCTGACCGGGATACCACATATTATGTACTAATTTGTTTAAATGCAATGAAAATAAACGCAGATTTTCAGATGATTAAAATGAGATGTATGCTCATAGCAGCCCTTAGTCAGACCTTTCTGAATTAAAAAATTCTTAGTAGCACCTTTTGTACACCTGTATCCCCCACCGTACTTCAGTGATGCCGAGTCAAAACAACACAATTGCAGGGTCATCTTGCGCAGACATTTTTTGGATCAAATTAACCAAATATTTAAGTAAAAAATAACCAAAAATTAGGAAGAAAAACAACCCATTTATGGGGTTAAAAATTCATTCATCCATTTTCTTGTCGGCTTAGTCCCTTTATTAATCCGGGGTCGCCACAGCGGAATGAACCGCCAACTTATCCAGCAGGTTTTTACGCAGCGGATGCCCTTCCAGCCGCAACCCATCTCTGGGAAACATCCACACACACACACTCACACACTACGGACAATTCAGCCTACCCAGTTCACCTGAATCGCATGTCTTTGGACTGTGGGGGAAACTGGAGCATGCAAACTCCACACAGAAACGCCAACTGAGCCGAGGTCGAACCAGCGACCTTCTTGCTGTGAGGCGCCAGCACTACTTACTGCCTCGCCGGGGTTAAAAATAATAACCCAATTACTTAGGTTAGTTTAACCCCTGATGTGTTCTGTCCCCTATTTACCCAGCAGTAGGGTTAAAAACAACCCAGTCTGTGTTTTTTAGAGTGTAAGCCAAAGGAAAATTAAATGAACTATGTTTGGTACATTAAAAAGTGTGGTTCTGATGTCCATCCGACAAGCTAATTCAGCTAAAAATAGTGCTTAAGATGTTTTTAAATCTCATAAATAAATAGAAAATGAGGCTATAATTGTAAAAAGGTTGACTTTTTGAGAAAAAAAAGAAGCACTTCAGCAGGCGGGCTATGGGCTTGAGTCGAGCAGAGTTGACTTTCTGCTTAATATATCAAATTGTCATTTCTGCAGGCCGGCCTCAGACTACCTTTCCTTGCAAAAAGAGAAAAAGTATATGCAGTAGCACTAATTTCTGCAGCCGGAGTGGCCTGGTTTCTGCTGAAGCGGGATTTTGCGGCGCGTCCGGGAATCCAAACCTCATAAGGTTTCAGCAGAAGCTTATGCTAAGCTTGTTAGTGTTTCTGATGCCACGTGTGATAGCGCGCGGCAGAATTACCATAAATCAGCAGAATTAACTATGATCTTCGACGGCGAGCTTAAAACTGGCCAACACAAGTTTGCAAAATGCTGCGCCGAATATTATGATAACAACCCATTCTAAATGCCCGTAATCTGCTTAAGTCTGCGCTTCATTTCTATATATATATTCTGAATTAGCGTTTCCACATGCTCGAAACATGCACATTTTGATAGAAAACATGCTCTGTTTTTTTGTAGATGGCACAGTTTCAAGCTTCGGCTAACGACATTTCATCTGATCTGAATCCTAATGTCATTTTAACTCAAATGAATCCGTGCTGTAATAAGAAGCGAGGCTGTGGGAGGGCAGAAAATTGCAAGCGCCAGGCACTTTTATCTTTAAATTTCACTTGTGCACAAGCCCCCCCAACACCCCTACATTCCATCAGTGTGAGGAATAACATTGGGGGAAATTGTATGCATGCTAATGATAAATAGAAATCCACCTGCTTTACGATAAAATGAGTTTAATTTTCCCATGCCCGGTGCCTGGCTGGCCTTTCATAAATTACTTATGCACAGCTATTATTAAAAAGAGGGGAAGCAAATTAGAAAGTCTTCATATCTCTGTGCTGGATTTAGCCCGGCAACTGGAGTCAGCACTTTTTTTTTTCCTTCTCCTCTGGAAATTTCAGCTCTCCATCCTTTTCTATAGACAGACAGAAAGAGCGTCTGTGTTTGCCAAATTAACCCAAATCTTTTCCAGGCTACAACTTTTCTGAACCCGTGTATTCACCTGCGCTTGAATGCGTGCTTTGGCGGTAATCGCGTTGCGTCATCGACCACAACAACAACATGGCGCGACGCCACAATATCTGCTCATTTGCATAACGATTTGACGCGCGCGCGCGGATTTGCTTACTGTAATAATTCCGGACGCCTTATTTTGAGGTAAAGGAGTTTAAAATAAAACGTGTGAATGTGCTTTTGAAGCTCGCCTGGTAAAAGAGTGTGTTGCTGATAAGAAGAGGACGTATTTGGACAGAAAGGACACGCTTGGACGTCCTGAATGCGATTTCATACATGTGTGTTGATGCGGTTTTTGCTAAGCAGCAGGACTACCTGCTTTACAGTTCATGTTCTGGGTCATTAACATCAATATGTGTAAATATGTTCAGCGATTTTAATAACACTTTAATCATAAATCTCTAATAATGCGTGCATTATGAGGTAAGTAGGCGATAAACATGTAAAACATTTGTTTTCTAAAATTTGTTAATTTTCCTTTGGCTTAGTCCCTTATTTATCAGGGGTCGCCACAGCGGAATGAAGTATTCCAGCATATGGTTTACACAGCAGATACCCTTCCAGCCGCAACCCTGTACTGGAAAACACCCATACACTCCATTCACTTCAAATTCATTCAATTTTCCTATAGCGCATGTGTTTGAAATAAACACGGAGAGAACATGCAAACTCCACACAGAAATGCAAACTGACCCAGCCGAGGCTCGAACCAGCAACTTTCTTGCTGTGAGGCGACAGTACTACCTACTGCACCACCGCATCACCCTCTATATATATTTTTGACTTTTATCTCCTAATTTCGACATTTTAATTAATATTTTTGACTTTTATCTCCTAATTTCGACATTTTTATTAATATTTCTGAAAATGTTCTCCTAATTTCGACTTGATAATTAATATTTTTGACTTTTGTCTCATAATTTCGACATTTTGAATAATATTTTTGACGTGTATCCCCTAATTTGGACATGATAATTCTTGATAATTAATAATTAATACTTTTATCTGCAAATTTTTACATTTTAATAAATGTTTTTGACTTTGATCTCCTAAGTTTGACTTGATAATTAATTATTTTGCCCTATATCTCCTAATTTCGACTTGATAATTAATGTATTGGACTTTTATCTCCTAATTTCAACATTTTTATTAATATTTGTGACTTTTATCTCCTAATTTCAACTTAATAATTATTATTTGTGACTTTTATCTCCTTATTCCGACATTTTATTTAATATTTTTGACTTTTATCTGCTATTTTTGACTTGATAATTAATATTTGTGACTTTTATCTCCTAATTTCTACTTTTTAATTAATATTTTTGACTTTTATCTGCTATTTTTGACTTGATAATTAATATTTGTGACTTTTATCTTCTAATTTCGACCTGTTATTTAGTATTTTTGACTTACCGGTATTTCCTAATTTGCACATTTAAATTAATATATTGGACTTTTATCTCCTAATTTCGACTTTTAATGAATAATTTTGACTTTTATCTCCTAATTTTGACTTATTAATGAATATTTTTGGCTTTAGTCTTCTAATTTAAAATTCTTAAGTCACAACTTTGTCTTTTTGTTCCTATTTTCGACTTTTTGATTAATATTTTTGACTTTTATCTCCTAATTTCGACTTTTGATGAATAATTTTGACTTTCATCTCTTAATTTTGACTTAATAATAATATTTTTGTCTTTTATCTCCTAATTTTAAATAGATAAGTCATAACTTTGCCTTTTATTTCCTAATTTTGAATTGATAATAAATGATTTTGACTTTTATCTTCTAATTTATATTAATCAACATGTAGGAATTGTGTGGATCCAGCATTTTGAATAGCTTTACCTAAACCCGAGATCTCTGAAAGCAGGCCTCAATATCTAACTCAACATATCCATCGAGATATTTTCAGCTGAAAACAACTCCTAAAGGAACGAACGCGAGATTTGCTTCACCAAAGTCTGCAGAACAAAGCGGCCCTTTCCTGCTATTTATATCTAATGTATTCTTTTGTCCAAGAAGTAAAAAAGGCCTTCACCTTTTCTCATTGTTGAGGAGAATCCTTAAGGCACAGGTAATATTTGACTTTGAGCAGACAGTCATGCTCCAGGAGTTCAGTTGGAGCAGAAGTGGACTTTTCCCTGTTTCAGCCTGAATTGAAAGCCTCTCCGTCGTCAGCATGTTCTCCGTCCGATTATCCGAATAACCTCATACAAACCACATTTCTCCTCTGAAAGCTCCAGTTCTCCATCACTGAGTGGCAGAGAGGATGACGGGTAATTCCTGTGCGCAGAATCTGCCGTTTCATCAAACGCAGTCAGGTCTGTCCTCAAACCCGCAGCCATTATGAGGATTCAAGGACTGATGGACCTTCAGTCAAAGTTATTCGCCCTCCTGTCAAATTGAACTCTTTTAAAAATGTTTTACTAAAAAAAAAAAACTAAAAAAAAGTGTTTTCTTTAGGACGTTTTTGAACATACACTGCCTGACTAAAGTCTTGTGGGCAGATCCAAGTAGTTTAAGGAGCAGCTAATAATGACTTCTAGTTGGTGATTTGGTATCAGAAGTGTCTTATGGAAGGTGAAGGCCTCTAGATTTTGCTTATTTGAGCTCAATAAAATCTGATCATGCTTTGATTATGAATGATTTGATGAGGACAGTGCAGTCTGACTCTGCTCAGACTAAAGTCTCATCACTGAACAGAAATAATGTCCAGTATAGATTATAAAGTCCTGCTGCAGTGGAGACAGAATGAATATTGTGTCTGACTCCATCATGAGCTTGGAGGACTGCATCCATACATCTCTGACATGACTCAAACCACTGATTAATAAAGTCATCATGACAAAGAAAGCCTTCTTACAGGGCTCCCAGAGTTCATCAAGATCCTCTGGATTCATCTTCAACGCCTCCTCCTTCATCTCACCCCAGACATGCTCAATAATGTTCATGTCTGACAAAAAAGTCGATCAACATCCCATAATGCAATTCACCACCGTAAATAAACCTAAAACACACACAATCCTGAAGCTGTTGATGAACAGATATGTTTTACAGTGTATGATCTTCTCTGTGGGTCATGTCTTCGGCTCAGTAATGCCTACAGTGTGTTGACTCTGGGCAATAAAGGGCAAAGGCCAGCGGTGTTCAGCGCTACACTGCCCTCTGATGGACTGCACACCGCATCTGAGGGAAAAACACATTTTATATTCATGCTTGACATTACAGCCAACCGCAATGATCAAATAAAAAATATGAATATTAAAGGGGCAGTTCACCCACAAATGAAAATTCTGTCAAATATTTATTAGTTTGTTTCTTCTGTTAAACTTCTGTAAAAAATGTTCGGAAAACCGGAAACCACGGACTTCCATAGTATTTTTTGGTGGTAGTATTAAGTCAGTGTTTACAGGTTTTCAGCTTTCTTTAAAAATATACATTTATTTGTGTTTAACATTATAAAGAAACTCAAAGGCTTAGAACCACTTGAAGGAGAGTAAATAGAAAGCGAATTTCCATTTATGTGTGAACTATCCCTTTAAGAAACTGTAAAATCAACTGACAAATCCTGCTTAAACCAGCCTAGAATGGTTAGCTGGTTGATCAGGCTGGTTTTGGAGGGGTTTTGGCCACTTCCAGACTGGTTTCCAGCCATTTCCAGCCTGGTCTTAGCTGGTCAGGCTTTGAGATGACCAAAACCAGCTTGACCAGCCTAGGATGGACCAGCCTTGTTTTATAGGAGTTTTGGCCACTTTCAGGCTGGTTTCCAGTCATTTCCAGCCTGGTCTTAGCTGGTCAGGCTTTGAGATGACCAGCTAAAACCAGCTTGACCAGCCTAGGATGGACCAGCCTTGTTTTATAGGAGTTTTGGCCACTTTCAGGCTGGTTTCCAGCTATTTCCAGCCTGGTCTTAGCTGGTAAGGCTGTGAGATGACCAGCTAAAACCAGCTTGACCAGCCTAGCCAAAACCAGCAATGTCCAGCTTAAACCAGGCTGGTCAAGTTGGTTTTAGCTGGTCATTTTCCAGCATGACCAGCTAAAACCAGCCTGGAAATGGCCAAAACCCCTCTAAAACCAGGCTGGTCCACCAGCTGAAACCAGCCAACCATCCTAGGTTGTTTTAAGCTGGACTTTTCAGCAGGGGTGTCATTTAAAACATGTCATGTCTTACTTATCTCATGACTTTAATCATCATACTAAGACATCATTTCATCTTTTACCTCCTAATTGTGTCTTTATAAGTCACATTTTTTACTTTTATCTCCTAATATAGTGTTGATAATTATTATTACTTTTATCTGCTAATTTTGACTTTTTAATCAATATTTTTGACTTTTATCTACTAATTTCAACTTTTAATGAATAATTTTGACTTTTATCTCCTAATTTTGACTTAATAGTTAATATTTTTGGCTTTTGTCTCCTAATTTGAAATTAAGTCATAATTTTGTCTTTTATCTTCAATTTCAACTTGATAATTAATAATAATTATTGCTTTTATCTGCTAATTTTGACTTTTTAATTAATATTTGTGACTTTTATCTCCTAATTTTCGACTTTTAATGAATAATTTTGACTTTTATATCCTAATTTTAACTTAATATTGACTTTTGACTAATTTCGACTTATATGTTCTAATTTCATCTTGCTAAGTCATAATTTTGCCTTTATATGTCATAATTTTGACTTTCCAAGACATAATTTAAACTAACTCTTATTTTTTGTAATAGTCATAATTTGGACTTTATCTTTTGATTTAGACTTGGATATAATTTTGACCTTTATCTCCTAATTTCTCCTTGATAATTAATAATTTTGACAGTCATAATTTTAACGTTTATCTGCTAATTTCGACTTGCTAATAATTAAACGCTTTTGTCCTAATTTTAAATAAATTAGTCGTAATTCAATGTTTTATCTGGGTGGGTGGGAGGGTGTTTTCTCTACACCACCACCAGTGTGCAGCATCCACTGGAATGATGCGAGGACAGCCACAGGACAACGGCGCCAGTGCCTGCTATAGGTGGAGTGGAGCGACAGTGGCCCAATCCCAGTTCTATTTTTGTACCACTTCCCCTTGGCCCTTGAAACAGAGTGTGAAGGGGAGGGCTTCAAAATGTACCCCTAAGGAATGAGACAGCACACGTCATCATGATCTCTTGCTTCATATGAGATCAGACGATGGCGACTGCTGTAGTTATAGTGTTATTTTCTGATGTTTATCTTCAGGAAATCACTGAAGGCATATATTATATTACCATACACGTCGGTAAAACATGAATGCGGGTATGAATATATTAAAACATGTGCTTGTTTGTTGTGAAATTTTGCAATAATGACAAAAAAAATACTAATTTGTGGGTCTCTTTTCGTGGGCAGCCATTGTGCAGTTGAAGCTGGTGTACTCTGGGAATTTTTGTTTTACTCCTTGGTTTCAGGTGTGGTCCTAAAAAATAGTTTGAAGTATTTATCTAGACCTTACCCTTAGCCCTATGCATTCAAGCTAAAGACAATTGTGAAGGGGTAGAATTGGGGTTGGGCCGGTGGTAGAGGCAAGTCTGTGAATGGGGATGATTGGGAGGCGATAATGGAAAGAATTTGGCCAGGACAAACACCCCTAGGTTACACCATACTCCTTACCAGAACTGCCAAAAGACCACAGAGAGTCAGGACCTCATCTGAAAGACGGCGCTCACTGACAGTACAGCATCCCCTGCACTATACTCGGGCATTAGGACTCACATTAGGTTGAGTGCTCCCTCACTAACACATTTAAAATGAATCAAGCACCGTATTTTACACCCCCAGCATGTGTACATGACATCAGTGGAAATCTGAATTTACTTGTGTTTATCTTAGACAAAAATCAAAACGGCACAGCAGCGTTTCCTTCATCAGCACATTGGTTTATTTGAACACTGAATGCAGTTCAAAACACTGAGGCGTCATTCGCAGCACATTTGGCAACCGCTCAGCTTTTGCTTCAGATTTCTCCCGACATCAATCTAATCCATCCTCAAATTGCCGAATTAAACGCTTTTGATCAACTTATAATCATCTAGCATATGTAAATCACAATACTGGAGGCTTAAAGGGACAGTTCACCCCCCCCCCCCAAAAATGTATTTACTCTCTTTAAATTGGTTTCAAACGCTGAATGAGTTTCTGTTAGGGGTCTGCATTCCCGAGCCTGTACCGCAGTAGCCACGGGACCCGACCAGATTTCTTGCAGCGAATGAAGATTTCTGAATGAAGCGTGGGAGCGGTCAGTAACTGGTGTATTTTTGGATGGGAATGGCCATTCTAACAATATCGCTCCCGAGCGAGCGAGCATGCGTATGTATGTGTGTGAATGAGACAGCGTGATGCTGTGTTTGGATTGTTTATTGCTATGTGTGTGCGAACGAGAGGGCTAATATCAATAGCTATACTGAGCTAATATTGCTCAGTGCAGTTGTAGCTGATCTTTGAAAGGCGAGTTTGTTTATTTTTAACATCCTGATGACACCATTCCCTCGCCTTTTGTATAGCATTCGACTCAATAAGCATAAGCTAAACAGCCGGCTCCGTCATGTTTTAGGGTCCCCATGAAACACGTGCTGTTTGCATGTGTTGTGAGGAATTGCAGCGCTTTTTCGTAATTTGTTTGCGTTGTGAAAATTTACACTCAACTTAAATGCTTGTGTTGTGAGGATTTGCAGCATGTTTGCTGTCAGACTAGCGAGCATCTTTCCTTAATTTTCTGCTGTTTTTTTGTAATCGCATGTTTACTCTTAAATTTAAGTTCGACTAAAGTATTTAACAAATACTAGGAAAGTCAATGACTAATGAAGATCTTTCCTTAATTTGCTGATGTTTTTTTAGTAATCGCATACATTTTTTTAAAATCGCAGTGCGTTAAGTTCCCTCGGCTATCATAAAAAGCAAGTACTATGGAAGTCAAGGGTTACAGGGAACATACTTCAAAATATCTTCTTTTGTGTTCAACACAAAAAATTACTTTTGTATATTAATAGCCTCAGTAAGCATAACCAAAACAGCCGGCTCCGTCACATGTTTGTGTCCCCTTGAAACATTTCCATTGTATTTGCATGTGATGTGAGAAATTGCAGCTCATTTTCTTAATTTGTTTGTGTTGTGAAGATTTACAGCACATTTGCTGTCAGACTAATGAAGATCTTTTCTTAATTTGCTTATTTTTTTTGTAATCGCATACATTTTCTGAAATCGCAGCGCGTTAAGTTCCCTCAGTTATCGAAAAAAACAAGTACTATGGAAGTCAATGGTTACAGGTGTCGAACATTTTTCAAAATATCTTCTTTTGTGTTCAACAAAGAAACTCAAACTAATTTATAACAAGTAAAGAGTGAGTAAATAATCACAAATCTAGTTTTTGTGTGAACTAACCCTTTAACCTGTTTGGTACCAGTCATGAAAATAGTTTTACTCGCCCAAAATAACCATTACTTTGAGGAAATGGTGTAATCAGGATGTTAAAATAAACAAAGAAAATGCAAACAAATAAAACAAAATTGCTGCATTTTTACACAACATATGTAAATTATTAGTATTAGTATTATTAGTCTCAATAAACAACATAAACATCCGGGTCCGTCATGTTTTAAGGTCACCTTGACACATTTCCGTTGTGTTCCCTGCTATTTACATGTGTTGTGAGAAATTGCAGCACATTTGATTCATTTGTTTGCATTATTAAAGTTTGCAGCAGATTTCCTGAACTTGCTTGTGTTGTGTGGATTTGTGACACACGAAGACCTTTTCTTTCATTTTTTTTTGTAATCGCACATGTTTTCTTAAATTGCAGCATGTCTAGTTCTCTCCGCCACCTTAAAACACGAACTCTATGGAAGTCAATGGTTACAGGTGTCCAACAAAAGCAACTCAAACTAATTTAAACCAAGTAAAGAGTGAGTAAATAATGACAAATCCAGCTTTTGTGTGAACTAACCCTAACCTGTTTGGTACCAGTCATGAAAACTAGTTTTACTCCTCCAAAATAACCATTATGTTAAGGGAATTGTGTAATCGGGATGTTAAAATAAACAAATAAAAAAAAAATTGCTGCATTTTTACACAACATATGCAAATTATTAGCCTTAGTATTATTATCCTCAATAAACAACGTAAACATCCAGATCAGTCATGTTTTAGGGTCCCCTTGAAACTTTTCCGTCATGCTATTTACATGTGTTGTGAGAAAATTGCAGTGTGTTTACTCAACTTGCTCGTGTTGTAAGGATTTGCAGCACATTTGCTGTCAGACTAACACAGATCTTTTCTTAATTTGCTGGTGTATTTTTGTGATCGCATGCTATTTCTTAAATTGCAGAGCATTACACTCTCTCAGCCACCATAAGTGAACAAATACGGTTGCAGGTTTCCAACATTCTTCAAAATATCTTCTTTTGTGTTCAACAAAAAACTCAAACTAATTTAAAGCAAGAGCAAATAATGGCAAAATTCAGTTTTTCATGAACTATCCCTTTAACCCTGTTAGTACCAGTCATGAAAACTAGTTCACTCCTCCAAACTGAACGCAACACACATCTATAGCTTTCACTTCTTCTGCTTTTTGTCCTTCTGAAACTCTGCGATCTGACTGAAGATGTCCAGCAGGTTTAAAGGAAGATCTTTCTTCGTGTTTGCGCTGTTGGTTTTCCCTCCATCATTCCCGGCTCGCTCTGACCGACTCGGATTTCTTCCTGAAAACTCAGAGTGGCGCTCAGACTTGTGTGAATATTCGGACTGAGTCGAGGAGGATGAATCTCTACGGTTTCCAACTCTTTCGTTCACTTTCAATGGCTCCCCATTGACTCCAGATCTGAATCCCGCAGGTTTGACTTGATCTGAACCTCCCTCCAGATCCTCTTCAAACCTACCTCTGCTTTCAGCCCCCCAAACCGGCTCCGATTCGCTCATTAGTTTACTGATCGACTGATTCTGGTTGATGTATGAGGCTGAGGTGTTTGCAGGAGCCGGAAACCAGTCTCTATCGTCCTCTGCTGTTTTATCGCTGCAGGAGGAAACTCGCCGCTTGTGTTTTTTGCTGCTGCGGGACGAGCGTCTGCGCTTGTGCTTGCGCTTTTTGGATTTTTTGCGACTGGTTGACGGAGAGCTGTCGCTCGATGAGGAGGAAGACGAGTCTGAGGATGTGGAGGAGGAGGTCGAACGCTTTCGCTTTTTCTTCATTCTGTGAGAAAAGCCAAAACAAAGAGTGAAACCAGCAGATTTAGGGGAAAGCGGCAGCAGTGATGCTTTATGAAGTAAAACAGAAATGAGTTCTTACCATGTTCTGATGGAGGAAATACTCACAGATTTGTATGATCACACACACACACACACTATACGGTTTTAGACAATACCACATGACTTTTTAATTGATCCTTCTGGATGGTTCTAC
Source organism: Danio rerio (assembly GCF_052040795.2). Lineage (NCBI taxonomy): Eukaryota > Metazoa > Chordata > Actinopteri > Cypriniformes > Danionidae > Danio > Danio rerio. Next base: position 40,710,717 of record NC_141042.1, read on the forward strand.
AAATACAGTGGTGCATCATTATTCACGAGAGTTACGTTCTAAAAATAATCCGCAATAACGTAGAGCAGGGGTGTCCAAACTACGGCCCGCGGGCCATCTGCGGCCCACAATCAGTTTAAAAATATCAATAGAATCTGGCCCGCTATACAAAAAATGAATGTAATTCAATAAATAACCACCGGGTGTCGCTATCACATGCATTCAATTAAGCAGCAGTTCTTGTTATGATCTATCTATCTATCTATCTATCTATCTATCTATCTATCTATCTATCTACACAGTTGAAGTCTGATTTATTCGCCCCTCTTTGATTTATTTCTTCTTTTTAAAATATTTCCCAAATGATGTTTAACAGAGCAAGGAAATTTTCACAGTATGTCTGATAATATTGTTTCTTCTGGAGAAAGTCTTATTTGTTTTATTTCAGCTAGAATAAAAGCAGTTTTTAATTTTTTATAAACCATTTTAAGGTCCAAATTATTAGCCCCTTAAGTCTTCAGAACAAACCATTGTTATAAAATAACTTGCCTAATTACCTTAACTTGACTAGTTAACTTAATTAACCTAGTTAAGCTTTTTAAATGTCACTTTAAGCTGTATAGAAGTGTCTTGAAAAATATCTAGTCAAATATTATTTACTGTCATCATGGCAAAGATAAAATAAATCAGTTATTAGAAATGAGTTACTAAAACTAATATGTTTAGAAATGTGTGGAAAAAAAAATTTAAATAAAAAAAATAAATTATCTCCGTTAAACAGAAATTGGGAAAAAAATAAATAAATAAATATATATATATATATATATATATATGCGTGTCTGTGTGATGTATGTAAAATCTGGCCCGCAACGTTTTTTTTTTTTTTTTTTTGCATCTGGCCCTCGGCCCAAAAAGTTTGGACACCCCTGACGCAGACTAACCATATTCCATACACAACGATGCACTGTACAGATTACCTTTTATTCTCTGAATAAATACTTGCGGGTCTCAGGCAAGCTATATATCCGTGTAATCTTTATTTCTCACTCTTTCAACCCCAAGCACAACAGAGACCTTCCTGCAATATGTTTCTGAGTAAATTCAGTAAGTTTCCTACGTCCACCTAAAGCCTGGTTTATACTTCTGCGTCAAGTCATCGGCGTGACCCACAGTGCATGCAACGCGTGTAGCTGTGCATTTATACTTCTGCATGCTGTTTCTGTTGCTCTGCAATACACTTCCAAACCACTAGTTGGCAGTGAGGTGTAAATGTTCCTCTGTGTCGAGTTTCTTCGCTGGTGTTTTGTTTTTCCTGAACACTTCCTGAATGTACAAGTGGCTTAAACTCGCTCATTTTGAGGCAGGAACCGGCGGACGTGCAGCAACTTTAACTATGAGGTAAACATAAAACAAAACTTTATGGGATAGCGCAGCGTGCATGGGATGCGCACTCCAGAAGCTTGCCGGAAGTCGTAAGTCATCCGGGTACTTCTCGCATACTGATTTCCGAATTCTATGAATTTGGACATACTACTCTGCTCGCATACAGCGTACTATTTAGTATGGAAGTATGTGGTTTCGGACGCAGCCGTTGTCTTCAATTACAGATGTTCAATTATCAAGTTAAGAAATACAAATTCAAAACATTTCTAATAGGACATTATCAGTATTATTAACTTACAATTGTTCAATTTAACACAGTTCAAATTCAGATTGTTTTGGCTTATTATTAGCTCCATAAACACGCGCATGCGCTGAACATTTTGCAATGAAAACTGACTAAATTAATTAATTATATATTGACCTGCGGTGTGTGTATGTGACCAAACATGAGCATTAAAGTAGTAAACATCATTCATGTGTGTGTGTGTGTGTGTGTAGGGTGGTGTAAACATTACCTTTTCTCCTCTTTTAGGATCTTACGCAATTTCTCAGCACTCGTCTCCGCGGTCTTAGCTTTTTCCTGCTCTTTCGCAGCTTCCAGCTCTTTCAATTTAAGTGATTTCTTTAAAGCAGTTCGTTGACAGGGTAAAATGGGGAATAATTTGCAGCATATTCGTCAAGCATGCATTGATTTGCACCATTTTTCACACCCCCAGGCCAAGCATTCAGGATGGTAAGCAATGACAAAACATTTTACAAGTATCAATGATCGGAAGATGCATTTACCGTAGAGCCAGGAACAGAATACAAACCAAAGGTGGCGGGTTTCAAGTCCACATGGGGCGTTAATGTTAACCCAGTGTTAAAAGTCCCATCAGTCAGGTTTCACAGGTCCGAGATCAGGTAGACACATAGATGACAAGAATACCTCATCAGTACTTCAATACTGAGCATTCAATTCATCTTTATTTCTGAAGCTTTTCACAAAGTAGATTGAGTCAAACTCTCAGACTAGGGCTGCACAATATATCATTTGAGCATTGATAATCACAATGTGGCTTAGATTATCTATTAAAGATTAACAGATTTATTTTAAAACCATTTATAGTGTTATTTTATGTATGACTGTTTAATTTCTGTACTTTAATACTGGTAGAATAGATCAGAGCACACATGCACACTCGATTCAAGTCCATTTTAACTACATAACTGGTCCCTTAGGATATTAATTGGGAATACTACAATTAAAAGCATTTTTGTTTAATTATTTGTACATTTAGAGGGACATAAAGTCTTTAAAAACTTCCAAATATATATATAAACTTTAATAAACTGATAACTGGGTTCCCACACTTTCATGGAAGGACTTTCATTCATTTTAAACCCAGCACTTTTGTAATCCACACCCCAGCATATGTCGCGCCATGGAAGTCTTTACTTAACATTTCACTTACACTTAATATTAACATAAAAATGTTTGAGTAATTTCAAAAGTTGACCATTTTAACAAGGCATGTTCAAATATCCCAAAACTGGTGATATTTAAATGTGGTTTCTGAAATATTGCTGAAATGTGCATTATTTGTCAGTGCTATTGAGCTTAAAGGTGCAGTATGCAAGTTTGACACCCAGTGGTTGAACTAGGTATTGCATGCTTGGTTCGAAACACGTGCAAGCACAGGTTGCCAGATTGACAACATCAACAGCAGTGTGCCTAACTATCAAGCCTAAAGGCTGATTCAAGTCGTGTTCTAACTATAAAGAAAAAGCATGCGATTAAGACATATTCTCCATATTAAAAGGAGTTTTTGTCCTAATCAACACCTGAAATTTATATTTTAGAATCTACCATACTATTGAAAGTAGCAGCAGATAGTTCCACTCAGATCTTGACAATATAATAAACTGTTTGAAATTTAACTTTAGAGCTGAGACTTGTGCAAACCAGCACATATCAGTGATTCAGCATCTACATTTATTAATGTTAAAGACATTTAATATGTATTAATTCGATTATAAACCTTACCATGCGGCTGGAATGCAGTGAGTGCACTATTTTGTGCTTCTGAATGGCTGTATTTACATCAGTCGTGTTTTGTCTAGTGCAAACAACCAAATTGCTTATCACTGCAAATCTCATCACAAAACACAGGGGTGTCCAAAGTCGGTCCTGGAGGGCCAGTGCCCTGCTAACTTTAGCTCCAACTTGCTTCAACACACCTGCCTGGAAGTTTCTAGTATAGCTAGTAAGAGCTTGATTAGCTTGTTCAGGTGTGTTTGATTAGGGTTGGAGCAAAACTCTCCAGGACGCCGGCCCTCCAGGACCGAGTTTGGACACCCCTGACGTAACATGTTGTTAGGACAAGCGGGTACAGTGTAACCTGCTCACCTGATGTTTACACTTGTATGATTTATATTTTTCGCTAACTAATAACCACCTCATGTGGAACTCTGAATCTGCGTCTCATTTCGGAGTCTGCTAATGTCCACCTGAGGTTGCATTTCAGACACGGACACATACTTTGAATGAATGAATGATTAAATGGATAAATGAATGAATGAATGAATGAATGGATGAATGAATGAATGGATGAATGGATGAATGGATGAATGAATGGATGGATGAATGAATGAATGGATGGATGAATGAATGGATGAATGAATGGATGAATGAATGAAGGAATGGATGAATGAATGGATGAATGGATGGATGAATAAATGGTTGAATGAATGGATGGATGAATAAATGGTTGAATGAATGGATGGATGGATGGATGAATGAATGGATGAATGAATGAATAAATGAAGGAATGGATGAATGACTGAATGAATAAATAAATGGATGGATGAATGAATGGATGGATGAATGAATGGATGGATGAATAAATGGTTGAATGAATGGATGGATGGATGAATGAATGGATGAATGAATGAATCAATGAAGGAATGGATGAATGAATGAAGGAATGGATGAATGACTGAATGAATGAAAAAATGGATGGATGAATGAATGGATGAATGAATAAATGGATGAATGAATGGATGGATGAATGAATAGATGGATGAATGAATGAATGGATGGATGGATGGATAGATGGATGGATGGATGAATAGATGGATGAATGAATAGATGGATGAATGAATAAATGGATGGATGAATGGATGGATGGATGGATGAATGAATGAATGAAATGTGCAGCTTTCCAGCAAGGCAACCCGGCATGCTGAAATATAATTGGCTAAACTGGCATTGGGCGGGTTAAATGGCCAAAACAAAAACAACCATTCTGGCACAGAAAGCACGTTCAAAGCAGAATATTGGACTTCAGCCATGTTTTTTTGATAAACAAGAATGTTCACTGAGCATGCTTCTGAAATATCTGCAAACATATTATGGTGTTTTTATACTTTAGAGGAGTCAGAAACTTACATAAAGCACCTTTAAGAATTTCAGTTTAGGAATTTCTGCATTTTTCCAATCAGTTTTAGACAATTGAGTACAGTTATTAAAATAATAAAATGAATTTAATTCCAGCACTATCAAGGATCTCTGTTTGCGCTTAAGTTCTTTCCAGGCCTTGAATCCACATGTCTGAAATTCAAGAAGTGTGGGAACCCTGTGTGAACTAAGAGATACAGTACAGCGTGTGCCTAAATTGAGGCATACCAGAAGCTGACTGTCTGAGTGAATGCGGACTGGCGGACAGGTTTCTCCAGCTCACCTGGATGCGGATCTGCAGTTTCTCCAGAGCCTCTGCCGCCTCTTTAAACGTGTCGTCTAAAACCAGGGCTCTTTTATAGAGACTCTCTGCCGTCACTAGCTTGTCTTCTTCCTCAACTCTGTGCAGAAATCATCAGAGAGATAGCAAAACACATATAAGCAAGTTTGAATGTTCTCAATCATTTCATTAAATTAAAACCCAGCACTAGGGGCATGAAAGAGGGGGGACTCAAATGCAGGGCTCTAGCTTAAACAATATATTATCAAGCCTAATGGAGACATTTGTGACAGAACACATTTACTTACCGTATCTATTTAAAACAGAATGCAGGGAAGTTAGTCACTTTTCAGGTATTGTGTAACTTCATTGTAATAGCTATGATTAATCAGCATCTTTAATAATATGAAGTACATACAAAGAAAGCAAAATATTGAGATTATTTTCTGTATTTTTACATCAAATTACACTGAAAATGCAGAAGATTTGTAAAAATCTGCATTAAAAAAGTAAAAATTTGACAATTGTCTGAAGTTTTACAGCAATCATATTAAAAAATGCACAAATTTTGGAAAAGTCTCTGCAAAATTTGATGTTTTTGCACCCCAAAATCAGGTCTAAAAATATATACAGTGGGTCAAAACATTAATATTATAAGCTTATTTTGTGCATTTTTACAGCAGATCATACTAGAACTTCCACAAAGTTTGAGAAAAGTTGCTGTAAAATCAGTCATTATAGGCTGCAAGATTTAATAAACTCATCTGCATCACATCTAAAAATATATAGCATCAAAAAAAAAGAAAGAAATATAAATATTATGACTCGATAGCATGGCATGCTGGGCTATAAACATTATTAATGAAAGTAGTGTTTTGACTATATATTTAAAGAAAGCAGAATGATTCAGTGTAATTCAGCGTAAATGAAGTGACTGTAAAGCTGTGTTTGGTGAGGTATAAAAGATGTAAAGCGGGAATAAACAGACGTACTGTCCTCCGCGCTCCACCAGCGTCTGGCACAGGTATTTCTTAGCGTTTCTGTGTGTGGGGCAGTTCTCCAGAGCCAGCTCAAAGTCCTCAATCGCCTTCAACAGACTGCCTTTGGTGGCGTATCTGAAAAAAAAAAAAAACACACTTTCAGCCACTTATTCATTTATGTTTTAACCCTTTAACCAGTTAAACTCTGCAGACCCGGTACCAGGTCCGTGACGTCATCGACTTTCGCTTTCAGATTTAAAGGGCTGCATTGCACCAGACCCCTGTAAGTGGTTTCGTTTGAAAGTGTAGAATCTATATTTTATGCACATATCTGCATCACTTTGGTTTTTATTCTACTGTACAAAAGTTATTTACACTTAAATACACAGTATTTTGAATACCCGAGCTGGGTATTGAGCATTGGTTCATTTTCATATTTTTCATATGACACATGAACAAGTTATAGCTCAAATGAAAGCTCTTGCCGGTGCTCATACGGTTCTAGCGTTCTTTTTACTGAATTATATTCACATATCAAACAGTTGCTGAATGAATCTCGGTGTTTCCATGGTGCAGAAGTGAAAACAATACATTCATGATCAATAAGCAGCCCCAGATAGCACAGACAGCTGTCATCTCTCACCTTATGCTGTGCGCTTCAGGGCCATTCTCCTCTGTTTGTGAGCTGATGTGCATAAGTAATCCTTTTATATGTCTGACGTGCTCCAAACACACTGAATTATGTTTGATCAAACAAAAGAATAGTGAAATATGAACACAGTGATCGCTCTCTGTGGCTTGTACAGCACCTCTCATCAGTTGGAACACAATAACTTCTGCATAGATTATGGTGGAGACATTTCTCTTTTGTCCTATGATTACAGACATGTGCAGGAACCACCAACATTAATTACAGCACGCTAGACCACACACAACCTAAAAGGTACACTTTCAAATTTGAGTTTCATATGTGCATAAAATATAGATTCTATACTTTCAAACGAAACCACTTTACTAAAAGCTGCTTTTATTCTAGCCAAAATAAAACAAATAAGAAAAATATTAGAGGAAATACTGTGAAAAATTTCTGAATCTGTTCAACATCGTTTGGGAAATATTTGGAATAGAATGTGTGTGAATATGATGGTGGGTTTGTGGAGACTCACAGAGCTCCGCGGGCCACCAGAGCCTCCACGTTGTTGGTGTCGATCTCCAAAGCCTTGTTGTACTCGTTCATCGCATCTACATGACGGCCAGACTTAAAATGACCCACGCCGGTTTTAACACTGAAATCATGAAGAAATCATACTGTCAAACACTTTTATATTTCAGCAATTATTAAGTAATACACAGGTTCTATACAGGATTATACAGGTTAAGGTTATTTAAAGTACACATGAAATTAAAACTAACCATGTTGACTTTGTTAGCTCACATAGCTAGTTTTGTGAACAATTCATCTGTGCATATCATTAAGAAAAAGTTTGTCCTTGTAATCTTCAATCGAGATCTGAAAATGCACTTCTTGTCTGTTTTCAGTTAAATTCAGTTTAATTGCAGCCCATACAGTCACATCTGCTATACATTTTAAAGAGGAGTGTAAATATTGCAGTAATGACAGAGTTAAATGTGTTTAGATGCTGAAAAACCGCCGAAAAATCACTCAATCACGTTAAAAAGACAGTTAATATGTGAGTATTTTTACACATTTATTCACACGTTTGCATTGCTGAGAGCAGGAGAGAGACAGGCTGCACTGGTAAGTTATTGTCTCTTCATTATATCGTTTAATTAAAATAAATGATCAACAACTAAATGTCACATGTGAAGGCATTATCTACACACAATATGAAATCCCAATTAAAAAAACACTACAAACTCTACTATTCATGAAAATGCTTAAATCACAGACAAATCCAAATGCCCAACACAAGCGGGCTGAGCTCCAGACCAGCTCAGCTTGATGACGTATAATGTCCCCGACACCGCCTGCAGTCCCATTTAGCAACTTGATAGCTACCGTCGTTTAAAAGAAGCGCAACCGATTTAATAAATCAAGAGTGTGCTGTAACTGATGTGTTTTATGTCGTAGAAAAAAACGTGAATGCATCTTGCATTATTTAAGCGATTTCATTGAAATCCCATGGAAAAAAACCTGTTGACTTTGGCACGAGGGAACTGGAGCTGCTAAAATGCTAACTCGCTCCCGGGTTTTTGCATACAAATTGACGTCATAGTTCCTACAGTCTACTGAGCGGGGCCAACACACTTAAGCACGCCCCTCCAGCAGTCAGTTTAGTGAACAAACAGAAATGGGGAGCGGGAGGAGTCTGTTAGGTTGTAATAACTCTCCACAAAGCCTTTTCTCCATCTTTCTGAATGAAACGCCTACTTTACTCCACCCAATCAGCTCACAACAGAAAAAACAAGCCACGCCCACTGCTGTTTCCTCATTTAATATTTCGTTTCTCTAGGAACTGCGTCACAATGCAAAACAAATGCGGGTTCATGTGGACTTTAAAGCAATCAGAGACCCAAAGCAATGCCAATTTTAGACAATCAAAACAGTTTCCATTGCCTTCTTGTCATTTCTGAGGAATAAAAATAATTAAAGCAGTGTCTAAACGCCATTATGTGACAATATGTAAAGCAGACAAGCTAAATAAATCCAGAACCAAGTTTTAATAACCCGTCGACCACTAAAAACAAGTCTTTAAAGACACAAAAGTAGAGCAACGTCTCACATTAGAGAAGCAAGGTTATAAAAACTTCTTTCTAGATTCTTTAGCTTGTCTAGGTTTCATTTTGTCACATAAATCAATGTCTAAAATTGACTATGTGTAGTAACAAAATGTAAAGTAAAAATGTAAGCTAAAAAAAAATCATAAACCAAGTTTTTATAAACTAAAAAGGACACTATTTTTAAACTATTTAAGGACAAAAAATGGCACAGCGTCTCATATTAGTAGGCGTGTCATGATTTCAATTTTTAATCGAAATCGAACGAAATTTATGCTCAATTTCGATTATCGAATCAAAAAATAGAATCGTCGATGCTGCCACGTCCCCATGTCACGTCAGCTTGGCTTGCCAAGCGGGAAAAAAACAGGCTTGTTGAAGTGCTTGTTAAACTGCAGACGCAGGAGACCCGTCGACAGAACTTAAACCCTCTCCTCTTTCAATGAAGTCGCCGGTGTTTAAGCATTTTGGACTTCCAGTGAGTTATGTTGACAACGTTCGTGTTGTCGACAAAAAAAACACAGTTTTGCAAGCTCTGCTATGTACGTATTACGTACAGTTTGTCCAATAGACAACACCGGCATCGCAATCCTCCGCCCGCCCCCGTTGCAAATCCGCTCGCGAAAAGTACACACTCAGCCCCTGTTTACACTGTCTTTGTTTTTAAATGGCATTTTAGAACAACAACGATTTGACATCCACAGTGGCATGTAGCATTTCTGAGCAGCCCTCCTCTTCTCTACCTCTGAAAACGCACATCATTGACCACACAGACACAGACGCACACACAGCCATGCGCTCGAGACAGCAGGTCCAGGCAGTCAGAGGACTGCTTCAATCTTTCACTCACTTGTACTTAGTCATTTTAGCGAACACCTCAGATACTGTTGGCTGGTTCCTGTTGGTTGTGCGTCTTTTTTTACCGACGCCATTATAACGACACAGATCACTGCCTATTCACGAGTCCCGCAGAAAAAAGTGATTGACAGGAGGTAATTATGTGTGTATCTTGCCTTTATTCATTTTACTGTATGATTTGTTTATGGGTAAAACAAAGACCATGCAGGTCAGGTAGTTTAAACGGTAGGCTACAAATAAATAATTGGTCATTAATTAATTAATTATTCATAATCGAAAATCGAATCGTGCCTTTAGAATTGAAAATGTAATCGAATTGAGGATTTGGAGGATCATGACACCCTTACATATTAAAGAACGAAGGTTATAAAAACTTGCCTTCTTGTCATTTCTGACAAATATAAATAATTAAAGCAGTGTCTAAACGTCTCACTATGTGAAAATATGTAAAGCAGACAAGCTAAATAAATCCAAAACCAAGTTTTGATAACCCGTCGACCACTAAAAACAAGTCTTTAAAGACACAAAGTAGAGCAACGTCTCACATTAGAGAAGCAAGGTTATAAAAACTTTGTTTTGGATTTTTTGTTGTTGCTTCTATAGGATTCATTCTGTCTCATAAAACTATGTCTAAGAGTTACTTTATGACAAAATGTAAAGTAAAAATGTAAGCAAAAAAATCCAGTCAATCGATAAAATAATGATCTAATTGAAAATCATGAAGAAAAGCAGGTAAAAACAAACCATTTTAAGGCCCAGGAAACAGACTGCTTCTTTCTTATAGTCGTAGCAAAATCCTCCTCTTTGAAGCGCTTACTGTGAACAGACATATTAGAAATGAGTTATTAAAACTATTACGTTTAGAAATGTGTTGAGAAAATCCTCTCTATATTCAGGAGAGCTAATAATTCCAACTTCAACCATATATAAACCAGCTTAACTGAAATAAAAGCATCTATAAAGGCCAAACACACACCTCTGCAAACCCCTCATGAGTGAAGGAGTCTGTGTGTCACTGATTCCCAGTTTGCCCAGAAGGAAATCCACGTTTAACGGGTTCGACAAACCCAGTGACTCGTCCAGGAGCTTCTCGAAGGTCTCGTTGCTGTCAGAGGAAACGATTTCACCTCGACTGAAGATGAGAAAGCACAAACATCCAAGTGACGAATGTGTTAACCATTTCACCCCAAATATATGAAGGTATAAGAAGCAGCATACATCATTTAAAAGCAATAGAAAGCAAATATATGTAATGGAGCTAGGGTTAGGTCGCCAGTTCGATACCAGCTCGGAGTGGGTTGGGTGGTGTAGGACCGGCGGGGTTACATTGGTGCCGTGACCCAGATGGGAGTGAGGTTTAGGGGGGTGAGTGTAACGGAGGCTAGCCAGTAGGTGCTGTGCAGGTAAACCTCACTCCTCTGACCTCTAAAGGTGCTCTAGCGACTAACGCTAGAGGCCATGGTCTTTAGCCTTCTTGATAGAGTAACCGACTCCCATGCGGAAGGTCGCCGGTTCGATACCAGCTCGGAGCGGGTTGGGTGGTGTAGGACCGGCGGGGTTACATTGGTGCCGTGACCCGGATGGGAGTGAGGTTTAGGGGGGTAAGTGTAACGGAGGCTAGCCAGTAGCTGCTATGCAGGTAAACCTCACTCCTCTGACCTCTAAAGGTGCTCTAGCGACAGTCGCTAGAGGCCATGGTCTTCAGCCACCTTGTTAGAGCAACCGACTCCCATGCGGAAGGTCGTCAGTTCGATACCAGCTCGGAGCGGGTTGGGTGGTGTAGGACCGGCGGGGTTACATTGGTGCCGTGACCCGGATGGGAGTGGGGTTTAGGGGGGTGAGTGTAACGGAGGCTAGCCAGTAAGTGCTATGCAGGTAAACCTCTCTCCTCTGAACTCTAAAGGTGCTCTAGCGACAGATGCTAGAGGCCATGGTCTTTAGCCTTCTTGATAGAGTAACCGACTCCCATGCGGAAGGTCGCCGGTTCAATACCAGCTCGGAGCGGGTTGGGTGGTGTAGGACCGGCGGGGTTACATTGGTGCCGTGACCCGGATGGGAGTGAGGTTTAGGGGGGTGAGTATAACGGAGGCTAGCCAGTAGCTGCTATGCAGGTAAACCTCACTCCTCTGACCTCTAAAGGTGCTCTAGCGACAGATTCTAGAGGCCATGGTCTTTAGCCTTCATGATAGAGTAACCGACTCCCATGCGGAAGGTCGCCGGTTCAATACCAGCTCGGAGCGGGTTGGGTGGTGTAGGACCGGCGGGGTTACATATACACAGCAAAACATCCTTAAATCTGCAGTTTTCGCTTTTTTATTGCATTAAGAGAGCTTGATCTTACTTCCAACAACTGGTAATGGTGTAAAAAGTGACTTTAATGAACACTGTTAATAGTTTCCAGTGCTATATTCTCTGGGTTAGTGTTGTATGATACGCTACAAAAACCTTGTAATAAACTGCAGCAGATTTTCTGTTATTTTACAGGCGTATTTCTCTAAATATTATTACCTAACACTACAAAAATGACAATGAAAGACACTTTGTTAAACGGTAGAGTTAAATATTGAACATTAAAAGTCGACATCTTATAATGCAACTCACAACGTAAATGAACAGAAAATACGGACACAGTGTAGAGCGCTGGACGTACGTGTAGTGAAGAGGCAGATCTTCTTTGTTCAGTACGCCCAGCTTGACTTTCTCCATGTGCGGAGACACAGAGGACGAGTGCAGAGACAAGGTTAACTTCTCATGGTAGCGGTCGATGTCTTTCACTCCAGCTGGAACACAAAACCAACACTTTAACCAATCATATCTGAATCTCATAGGGCCATCTCATAGGATACTGTTCAGAGCGCAAGCACAGATACAAGAAGCATATTAAAGCCACGCCTATCAGCTGCTCTGTCTGTGACCTGACATATGAGCGATCTGCTGATGCCCCAGAGTCCATGTATCTGTGTTTGCACTCAGTGAACAGCGGTATACTGATGACCTTTGCGAGTCATTTCTCAAGTCATTTGTTTCAGCGGTGTTTAAGTACGTGCTCAACAGCGCTCAAATGTTAGCGGGAAATAGACGTTTTATAATTCAGTATCAAATTGGTTCAGAAATTTCAGTGTTGTGATATCACTAGTCCAAAGTGACTTACAATTGAGCAGGCATTCAGCGATTCAACGAGAAGAGGCAAGTGCTGATTATACAAAGCAATTGCTATGCTGTTCACACCAGACGCGGCATGCGCGAATAAATATCGATATTCATGCGTAAATAGACGAGTGAACATTTTGAGTTTACTTGCTTCATTAGCGCATTAAATTCACAGAAGACACGGATTTGCATGATGGGCGGGGCTTCTGTCTGTCTGGCGACACTAGTTTCAATGCTAAATGGCTAACATGGATTTTATTGAGAGGATAGCTGTGCTTTATGTGCTTTAGGAAGGCTGAAAAACAGCGTATATTTGTTCGGCGCCGTGTCTGAGTCCACTAGATGCTTTCAGAGGTGCACCAGATCAACTCCTCCAGAAAATATACCTGGACACAGAGGCGTAGCCACCGGGTGGGATGGGGGGTTGCATCTGCCTCACTTTTAGAGCATGACTATTTAGAAACAGGTGAATAGGAATGCAAATTTTTGGATTTCATACAGCTGTCCCGCCCACTTTTAAAATGACGCCACAGCAATGGCAACTTGCTGCAGAGCTTTTTAGGTCGACTCAAACCGAGTCAAATACAATATTTGGCTTAAAAGTTGAGTCAACTCAAAAGCTGTGCAGCAAGTTGTCTTACAATTTTAAAATGTTAAATTACACTTTAATTTCATGCAAAAGCAAAAATGTATCACGTTTAATGTTGTGTTTAAATGGGAAACTATTTGGTAATATAAATTAATATAGAAGCGACACAGCTGCATTTTAACAACAAGCAATTTATCCAAAATCTCAGCACTTTTCAAACCTTGAAAACCCTCAAATTAATATTAAACTAAATTAAAATGTGTTTAAAGTGTACAAATTTATAATAAAGAGTCATTTGAAATCGTATACTGCGATTAGATTTTATTAAAGTGACCTTTTATGCCTCATTTTATGAGATGTAAAAAAGTCTCTGATTTTCCTAGAGTGAGTGCATGTGTGTGTGCGTGTGAAATTATAGCTCAAAATGTCACACAGATAATGTTCTAACTCTCTAAAATTGACCCCTTTAGGGTCTGATCCTAATTGTGGTGTTCTGATGGCTGTCGCTTTAAATGCAAGTGAGATTGTGCTTTTTTTTTTTTTTAGAGGAAAGAGTGTTAGCATAGCTGTATGCTAATGAGGGAGAGATGGTCACTAGTGGGCGGGGCTTTCGTCCTCTGATGACATCATACAAAGGGAGAATGTCAATCAAAGTGTTTCTGCAGACTGTTTATATCAAGTCTGATTATAAAATTAGAGGCATTACGCTACTATTTTTCTTTGCTAAAAACTGTATTAAGTTGAACAGTTTTAAATATCGCTTAAACATTGAAGGTGAGCACACAATCAAAGAACATGACAGAACATATGAGCATGTTTTTACATATTAAACGCTCAAATACAAGTTTTTGAGAACGAGAAAATAAATATAAAAAACGCACCTCTGATTAAATCCCCGATCTGGTAATACGACAAAGGATCATCGTGGTTTCCGGTTGAAGGCACTTCTCTTTTTGGACAGAGGGCCTTCGAAAAGAGAATATTCATTATTAAAACACTTTCAATTCAACAAAACAGCCACAATGCAGTTTAGAAAGCTACTCATTTAGAATTGTATAAATAATAGTGGAAAAACTCTTGTGTATACTGCACACTGTGACTGATAATATTGACATTATTTACATCAATATTGTAACTTCCCAGAAAAACCCTTAAATCAATCATTTCCTTATGAATATAGAAATGTTTACACCAGAAACTATTACTATTTTTCTGTAAATAGACTTCTAAATCATTTTAAAATCAAGAACGATCACCTGAGAGACACTTTAATGTGAAACTTAAAGTTGTTTTTTTAATTGCCACTGCTTTGATTAATACAAAGTGATTAATAAAAGGTCATTTTCAGGGATGTTTTACCAGTAAAGCCAGTTCTGCAATCAATACTACATCACCAGCATATGCTTTTAGATGCTGAATGTGAAAATCACTCATTTTAAGACTTGTTTTTACTCCAAACTGACTTCAGTCGAGTGTTGGAAATAATGATTCACAGAATGAGACACAAAACACATTTTTTAGCAGTGATAAACTGCATTAAATAGTTTATTATCAGCAAAATTAAAAGAGGAAGAACTTAAATAAAGCATATTTTGTCTTAACTAGTTATGTTTTTAGTCATGCATGTGCTTTCAGGGCGATGCAGGGGCGCAGTAGGTAGTGCTGTCGCCTCACAGCAAGAAGGTTGCTGGGTCGCAGGTTCGAACCTCAGCTCAGTTGGTGTTTCTGTGTGGAGTTTCCCCCCCAGTTCAAAGACATGTGGTACAGGTGAATTGGGTAGGCTAAACTGTCCGTAGTGTATGAGTGTATAAGTGTGTGTGTGCGGATGTTTCCCAGAGATGGGTTGTGGCTGGAAGGGCATCCGCTGCATAAAAACTTGCTGGATAAGTTGGTGGTTCATTCCACTGTGGCGACCCCGGATTAATAAAAGGACTAAGCCGACAAGAAAATGATTGAATGAATGTGCTTTCAGATGCTGAACATTAAAGAAATACAACATTTAATAACGTGTTTTTATCCCAACTAGCAGCACTAAGGATAGACTTTATGCTGTAGTGGAAATACACTGTGACGGGGAGGGTTGGTGTAGGGTGCGTTAGAAAATACAGTTTTTGTACAGCATAAAAACCAATGGAAACATATATGGGATGTGACCTGATGAAGTAGACCTTGAAGGTCTAACGTTGTCCAATTAAATTGACTTTTGAGAGCTAAAGTGTCAGAGAAAGTTTTAATTCTATTGCCATTTCAGCTTCTATGGCTATGTCATGGCAAAAAGAAAATAGATCAAGTTTATCACGTTTTATAAATACCAATTTTCTATAATTATAAAAATATTCTAACAATTAAAAGTCATCAACAGCAATAAATAATGTCCAAGGTAAAATACATAAATAGCAATAATGATAAATATATAAGATAAAAATCTAAAACACTTTAAGGTTTTCTATTTGATAAAAATTTTTCAATTGTAGATGGATTCACATTTTCAAATATTTCCTTTAAAGTCTCTCTAGATAAATATTGTTGTGTGATAACATTAAAAATGGGGCATTCCTCAACAATATGTTTAACAGTTTGGTTTTTGCTGCAATAAAGACAGTTTGGGGGTTCTCCTCCTTTGAGTAAATGTTCATGCGCGAGTCTCGTGTGTCCAATGTGGCATCTTCTATAAACAATCTCATCGTGTCTTGACTTAAAAAATAAATGAGATTTTTTTCCTATTTCAGGCTAAATTTCAAAAGGTTTGTTTTCTGGGCACTGATCCCTTTGTGTTTGCCATTTGTTAAGAATATAGCCTTTTATTAGTGGCTTTAGATTTGAAGGTGGGATTTTACAGTTCTTCAGCTTTCCTGCTAGGGCTGTTTTGGTGGCTTTGTCGGCTTGCTAAAGTGTCAGTGTGCAGCTTCTTTTTACCAATGGAACGTCCCCACAATTCACAAAAACTAATGTGAGTGGTGTGTGTGTGTGCTGCTATTACGCCCCATTCACACCGGACTTTATCGTCAACGCTTGACTGAAGGCGTGTCTGAAGTTGGGGCTGAAGCGATCATCATAGCAGTGTCAACCAATGAAATTCAGTCAGCAATAGGCCACTGTCTAGCTAATGTATTTGCATACAGCGATCTGATTGGTTGACGCTTGCATCGGCGCTTGAAAAGTTGAGCTAGTCCCAACTTCTGCAGCGAGCAACGCCTCTGAAGCGGCGCCGGCGGATCCACAATGCAGTTCGGCAACGCCTGACATCACCCATTCAAAGTGAATGGGAAGCGTTGACACTAACGGCCCGTGTGAATGGAGCGTTATAGGTGTACAAATACTAGACACAAAAGACTTATAATAAATATGAAAAAAGGGGTAACCTATGTGCCCTTTAAAATAAAATATATTGTGTTAAATGGGGGGGGGTAGTTGTGTTTTTACCCAGACATTTAAAAAGAGCATATCTTAAAGTAGAAACCACATTGTGAGGTTATCATATAGTCAGAATGTCTAATAAATAGCCACAACAATAAAGAGACAAACTATGCAAGCACACCTTGATCTCAAGATCCTCAATGTCTCTCTTCAGTCCACCAGCGGTGCAGAGCAGCGTCACGAATAAGCCGAAGTCTCGCACCGAATTGATTCTGCCGATGACCATGTCTCCACGCTCCACATCTCGGTAGAAGAGCTCGCGTCTCTCCTCGAACGACACCTCCATGAACTGCTCCAGCGGAGGCATGACGGCAAACGCCTCTGAAACAGCAGCACAATATTTCAGACACATTTTTACTACTAAAATCCCATTACTTTCAGGTAAATATTCAGTCATGTTATACGTCTACATGCACATGGTGAACGCTGAATGATGACGTTATTTCCAAGTGAGTAAATGACGAGCACAGGGTTCATACGGTCCTAGAAAACCTGGAAAAGTGCTGGAGTTTTGACAAGGCATTTTCCAGGCTTTCTAGGACCGTATGAATCCTTTGCTCATCCTTTATACTCTCGGGTCAAGTCCACTCATACACGGGTATTATTATCAATGACTTTTTAAAAATAAAAATAAATAAAAACATCTCTGTCCATTACAAGAAAACGCACAGTGAAACAGGTTAAGGGCATCCCGGACCAACTGGCAGCAACAAAAGTCTTTTATGCATGATTCACGCCAATGCAGAATTAAAGGGGATCTATTATGCCCCTTTTAATAAGACGTAAACATGCCCCTAGAGTGTGTGTATATGAAGTTTTAGCTCAAAATACCACACAAATAACGTTTCATAACTCTCTGAAACTGACCCTTTTAGGCTTTGATCCTAATTGTGGTGTTTTGGTGACTGTCGCTTTAAATGCAAATGAGATTGGGCTCTTTTTAAAAGAGGGCGGAGCTACCAATGCCTTTGTTTCAGCATAGTGGCAGATTCAAATACAAGACTACTGTTATCTGTGTAGTGGCACAGTGAGTAGCACGTTCACCACACAGCTAAAAGGTCGCTGGTTCGAGCCTGGGCTGGGTCAGTTGGCATTTCTGTGTGGAGTTTGCATGTTCTCCCCATGTTCGTGTGGGTTTCCCCCACAGTGCAGAGATATGTGGTACAGGTGAATTGAGTATGCTAAAATTGACAGAGTGTGGATGTTTCACAGTGATGGGTTGCAGCTGGAAAGGCATCCACTGTGTAAAACATATGCTAGATATGTTGGTGGTTCATTCTACTGTGGCAACCCCGGATTAATAAAGAAACTAAGCCGAAAAGAAAATGAATGAATGTTATATGTGTGAAAAGGGTCAAATGCTGGTGTCTATGATGACTCCTGTCGCTGTTCATTTGTGCTTCATCTAAAGTTCCACATTTATTATCCTCTTAATTGGTGACATTATCTTAGGTAGATCAAACACTCTAATGGCAGACGGCTGCTTCTCACTCAGGGCTGTTCATGCTAAAGAGAGAGAGATGCTCACTAGCAAGTGACAGCTTTAATTTCAACATTAAAAAGTTGATGGTGTTCAATATTAAAAGTCGGTGGCACAGAGATGAACTCAATAATAAAACATGAATCACGAACTATGGCAAACGGTTAATTAATGGATTCTTTTATACACATGTTTGACAACTTTCCTAAAACACAGCAAACTCATTTTTCAAGATGTTTAAGAACGAATACAGCAGAAATCTGATTATGAATAACTGAGAACCTCCTAACTCCTCCTGCCATTCGTCTGCTGGTTCTGAGATTTTCCATGACGGTGCGAACAGAAGATCGGCTTTCCTTGCTATAAACTGCTCCAGAACGGGACTTTGCTCATCTTTATCCCTGATTAAAAACAAAGAACATTTAATTAAATTTCTTTATACACACATACAAACTATACAATTAGATTTTTCCTATTATTTAATTTCTATTTAATATTCTCCCCCAATATTTGTGAGTACTCATCTGTGATCTTCAGTTATTTTGTTAGTTTAAATACAGTTTTAGCTTTGGTACTGACTAATCCAACGTATATGAACAAATATATTATTGTAAAAGCATTTTTTTTTGGAAAATATTCATTTAAAAGAGAGATCTGTGAGGGGTGAACATCTTCCCTCAGGATATTTACATTTGTATTTAGCACCATGCATTGACAAGTACTTAGTTTGAATGACTAAAATGTAAATTTTTTCAGGATCAGATTACAGATTTGCTCTAGTTTTATCACGAAAAAAGCAAACAAAACTTATTTATGTGGATAGAAGTAAAGTTGGTTTTATATTCACACATTCGTTCATTTAGAAGTCTCTATATTGTTTACCATGTTACTTTGAATATTCGATCGGAATTAGCATGCAAGCATGACTTGAAAACAACATTAACACTGTTTATTTGATTGTGAACAATTTTATACTTTGATAGTCATTGGCTGCTAATATGATTTTGCTATTTGGAGTTTGGAAATATTACTTTTATGAAATAATGTTATTAAGGGGAAAGTCTGAATGTGCAAATATAAAACCAACTTTACCTCTATTTTATGTGGCTTATTTTAGCTTTTAGATAATATAGAAATCTAATATCCAAACAAATTGACACTTACAGTAGGTTTTGGGGTACTGGGTCATTCTTAAACACACACACACACACACACACACACACACACACACACACACACTTATTATATAATATTATATATAGACTCTAAAGTGTAAATATTTATATTATTTATCTAGAATATACAGAATTACATTACACAGAAATACTACGAATCAATGAAGTCATGTTATGTTTTTCTTGACTTCAGTTGTGCTTTATGGGTTATTTCAGGAGTCTTGAGTTTTGTCAACACAGCGCAGGCATGAGGGATAAAAATAGCCACGTGCAGCAGTTGTGAACTCCTCTTACCTTTGGTTAAGGCTTTTGTAGAGATCAGAGGCCAAATGTTTAAAGTCTGGGTTTTCATTCTGTTCACATTTCAACAGCGACAGCAGGTTTTCCCCGTGAAACGACACAGACTGTCGGAGTAAATCTCTGTCCATCTTCAGTGTCTGCAAACACACATATTTACACCCCTGTGTGCTGCAATACCACCACAGACGTAGAGTAGAGACTGAATAAGTATTAGTAATCAGTAGATAAGTAATAGGAGATATGTTGATCGTTTGTTTATTCTCTCAAACGCTAAAGAAGTTATAAAAGTGTCTGAATTCTTGCAGAAATAGCTGCAAACGTAAGCGTGCTAAAGCCAACTGGGAGACGTGGAAACCGGAAGCTAACCGGAAAAAAGCGTTTAACAATTTCGGAAATTACTAAAACATTATATTGGTTTTATTCTTCAGCAATGTATTAAATGTAGATAGTCTGAATTCAGTTTGTTTAAACTCGACAAGAGCGCAAGACAAACAAGAAAGCACGAGAGGCGGCGGTTAGCGTGAAACGGCTTGTTGTTGTCTTGTTTTCAAAATTAAAGTCACCGACTAAAAAGAAGCAGGTTTTCCAAAATAAAAGTCACAGTCGGGTAAAAAAATAGCAATAAGGATTTCATACTATATAACTATAAATATGTAATTAAAATATGCTATCCTAACCGCTTAAAAACAGCATATGCTGGTAAAGTAGGTTTTGATGTTAATTTTGCTGATTGCAATGCTTGTTTTGCTTATTTTGTGTCATTATATTGCCATTGTATTTTTACACTGTATTATGTATATTTGTATTCTGTATATGGTCTTATGTCACTGTTTTTTTGCATTGCTTTACCCTCATCTTAACAAACATCCTGCTGGTGAAGTGACAATAAAACTTTTATTATTATTGATATTTTTCTGATCCCATAATGGTGGAGTTCCTCAAATCAAATCACTTTTATTATAAAATACAGTATATGTTGGGATTATATTGAACCATCTGTTTATATTTTCTCAAAACTACTAACTGCTAAAATATCAATAACTTAATTAATAATTTGTATAATATTTAAATGAGGAAAATAAACATGGATGAGAGCAGAGTAGTCTGAGTTTACAGTCTACAACATACTTTGTAGAAATTCAATGAATTTAACTGCACAACAAAACCGAAATGATGCTCATCAACAGAAGAGTTATTGAAATTGATGAGTTGATGATGACCAAAACTCCCATGATTCCACACTCAGTTACAGAGTTATCGAACTACACGTTTGTTTGTTGTGAATAAACTCCCTCTAGTGGTCAAAATCTCCCATGATTCCACATTCAGTCACAGAGTTATCAAACTTCACCTTTGTTTGTTGTGAATACACTCCCTCTAATGGCCAGAAGTACATGATTCCACATTTAGTCACAGAGTCATCAATATACATGTTTGTTGGTTGTGAAAACATAAAGGCAAAACTCCTATAATTCGACACTCAGTCATGCACTTATCAAACTACGCCTTTGTTGGTTGTGAATACACTCCCTCTAGTGGCCAGAACCCTAACGATTCCACATTTATTCACAGACTCATCAAACTAGGCCTTTGTTGGTTGTGAATACACTCCCTCTAGTGGCCAAATGTCTAATGATTCCACATTTAGTCACAGACTCATCCAACTACACCTTTGTTGGTTGTGAATACACTCCCTCTAGTGGCCAAATGTCTAATGATCCCTAATTTAGTCACAGACTCATCAAAGTACGCCTTTGTTGGTTGTGAATACACTCCCTCTAGTGGCCAAAACTAATGATTCCACATTCAGTCACAGACTCATCAAACTAGGCCGTTGTTGGTTGTGAATACACTCCCTCTAGTGGCCAAATGTCTAATGATCCCTAATTTAGTCACAGACTCTTCAAACTACGCCTTTGTTGGTTGTGAATACACTCCCTCTAGTGGCCAGAACTCTAATAATTCCACATTCAGTCACAGACTCATCAAACTACACCTTTGTTTGTTGCGAATACATGCCCTCCAGTGGCAAAACTCCCATAATTCAACACTCAGTCATGCACTCTTCAAACTACGCCTTTGTTTGTTGTGAATACACTCCCTCTAGTGGCTAAAACTTCTATGATTTCACACTCAGGCACAGCATTTTGTAGTCATTTTACAGTTTGTTTGTTTTTTGGTGCGCAAATCAAGCTTCATTTGGACTGTTTTACCAATGTTTATGTTATATTTCTGCACCTTTTTCTACTAACTAATCCTATAAATTCACTTTTTTTGTTGTTAGTTTAGACAACATTTTTAGGCAGCAGCTCCTTTTGAAAAGAATTTAATGTCTCTCATTGCATTTCACTGTTGTGAAAGAATGAGAAAACAATTATTGTGACCATAATGCTTATCACAGGTCATGTTGTTGCATCAAGTTTGGGTGCAAATTTTATTTCCTCATAACAATATTACTCGTTCCGCATATAGCATGACACTGCTGACACACTTTAACACATTGTCATTATTCAGGTTTACTGGAATGTGGAGATCATCCAAGCAAAGAGGCCTTCAATTGTATCAGCAGAAACACAAAACACACATTTAGGTTTATTATTTACACAAAAGCATGGAATGCAGGAGAGGTTTCTCCTCTACAATCAGATCATGATAACGTTACAACTGAACAATGCTGCTTATTGAACAATTGATTCCAATGCATTTCCATCCACCGTGCAATATTGTGTGTGTGGCGAAAACAATTGAAAATTCTCAGTTTCTCAGGATGTAAAAGCAATATTTTACCTGATCGGTGTTCAGTAGCACTTCTTGGAAATACATTCACAACACCTATAGTGTTGCTCACAAAACAAAGAGGAGTAAATTAAGCATAGTAATGATGAAACAGAGTACAAGCTTGAAACTTCTACGTGCAAAAGTAGACAAACTAGTGTGCATGGATTTCCAAACCCAACTGAAAGGAAAAATGTGGGCTGCAATTATAAAGAGAAGATAATATGCAAGTTATTCTGATTATTTCACCTGCAAACGAATAAAAAAACGATTAAATCACTCAAAAACACGATGATATATGTAATCGTTTGTCTTAAAATCACAGCTACAGTGCACTAATATTGATTTCTTATCTCTTCTGAAGTTGAAATATTGGTATTGTGAATATAAACATGTTAGGAAACTTAATTTTAATTAATTGTTTTAACTAAATCTTAAAATCTAAATCTCCTAATATCAATGTTGACACTTTTGATCCTTATCGTACAGGTGTGGTTGGTTATAGCTACTGTAATTAGCAGGAACTGTGGCATTGTATATTGACACAACAATGCAGTCTGAAAGTGAAACTGTTTATACCTAAAATAGTGATAATGGCTACTTAATAATATGCTACTGCTAATGGCTTTAATAATAAACTCAAAACTTATAATTTAAGTTGCTGGATAAATCTATTTTAGTGCTTGCATTTTCTTTTTCAAACTTAAACTATAATTGTAGTTTTTACTGCAAAAATCTCAACAAATTCTATAGAAATTCCGAGAACCTGTTATGTTAGTATAAAATATGGTGGGTGGGGTTTAAGGATCTGTCAGCTGTCAAATCTAAGCATAAGAGAATGTTTCATTACTAAGTGATAGAGTAATACTCATGTTCGGTTGCTTCCCAAGGGTAATTTTTCTTGCATTACGCTTAGAAGCAATACTCCTGGAGGATGCTTCGATTGATTTTATATGTTGGATTGGCTTTACTGATCAGCAGATCAACGATAACAGGTAAGACGTCTATAATTATTTGAGTAAATATGATGAGAATGGAAGACAATTCATGATTGCATATCCAGAAAAGCGCTATATATACACAATTGAAGTCTGAATTATTAGCCCCCCAGTTTATTTTTTCCCCAATTTCTGTTTAACAGAGAGACTTTTTAAACACATTTGTAAACATATAAGGTTTTAATAACTCATCTCTAATAACTGATTTATTTTCTCTTTGTCATGATGACAGTAAATAATATTTGACTAGATATTCTTCAAGACACTTCTATACAGCTTAAAGTGACATTTAAAGGCTTAACTAGGTTAATTAGGGTAACTAGGCAGGTTAGGGTAATTAGGCAAGTTAATGTATGATGATGGTTTGTTCTGTAAACTATCGAAAAATATATAGCTTAAAGGGGCTAATAATATTGACCTTAAAATGGTTCATAAAAAATTGAAAGCTGCTTTTATTCTAGCTGAAATAAAGCAATGTTGAAAAACAATGTTCCTCAAAAAATGATAGGAAGACATTTGGAGACTTCACTTTCAAAAGTGCATAACATAATTAAAAGGTTTAAGAAATCCGGAGGAATTTCAGTGTATTCATTAAACAATAAAAAATTATTAAATAAACAAATAATTATTACAAATAATTTTTCAGTTTTGTTTTTCACCAAATGCATCCAGAATTTTTGGTTATGGCCCAGAATTTTCATTTCGGTGCATCACTAGATTTTTAACATTCTCAAAACTATTGCTTTGCAATACTCATAATTAAGTTCTCTTTTTTGCAAAATATATATATTTTTTCTGGTTAGCACATGATTTATTAATTCTTTCACTGAAATTGGACTGTTTATTAAAGGTTAAAGGCAATTAAGTTCCTGATTTTAAGTTGTATCGTTTGATTGCAACTTAAATTTAAAAGTATGTACATCCTGTTTACAGTGTTTACCAATGCATGTAACTTATGCTGAAACAGTTTAATGTGAAACCCTTACAAAAAATTATTTTAGGTAACATTTCATATACATTTTGTATTGTTTCCTGTTCTGTTAATTTCTTAATTTAAGCTCTTTGTTAAACTAATTTTTTACATCATCAGATGCACAGTCTACAACTGAACCAACAATAACCCCTGCTTCAACAGATGAATCAACTACACAAACATCTACAACCGAACGAACAATAACCCCTGCCTCAACAACTGCATTAACTACAGGAACATCTACAACTGAGTCAACAACAAACTCTGTTTCAACATCTACATCAACTACAGATACATCTACAACTGAATCGACAACAACACCTGCAGAAATATATACTTTAACTAGTGAAACATATACATCTGAACCTACAACAACCCCTGCTTTAACATCTACATCAACTACAGAAACATCTACATTAACTACAGAAACAACAACATCTAAATCTACAACAACCCCTACTTCAACATCTACATCACCTACAGAAACATCTACAACTGAATCACCAACAACCCCTACTTCAACATCTACATCACCTACAGAAACATCTACAACTGAATCACCAACAACCCCTACTCCAACATCTACATCACCTACAGAAACATCTACAACCGAATCAACAAAAACCCCTACTCCAACATCTACATCAACTACAGAAACATCTACAACCGAATCAACAACAACCCCTACTTCAACATCTACATCACCTACAGAAACATCTACAACTGAATCACCAACAACCCCTACTTCAACATCTACATCAACTACAGAAACATCTACAACTGAATCACCAACAACCCCTACTTCAACATCTACATCACCTACAGAAACAACTACAACTGAATCACCAACAACCCCTACTTCTACATCTACATCAACTACAGAAACATCTACAACCGAATCAACAACAACCCCTACTCCAACATCTACATCACCTACAGAAACATCTACAACTGAATCACCAACAACCCCTACTCCAACATCTACATCAACTACAGAAACATCTACAACTGAATCAACAACAATCTCTTCTTCAACATCTACATCACCTACAGAAACATCTACAACTGAATCACCAACAACCCCTACTCCAACATCTACATCACCTACAGAAACAACTACAACTGAATCAACAACAACCCCTACTTCAACATCTACATCACCAACAGAAACATCTACAACTGAATCAACAACAACCCCTACTTCAACATCTACATCACCAACAGAAACATCTACAACCGAATCAACAACAACCCCTACTCCAACATCTACATCAACTACAGAAACATCTACAACTGAATCAACAACAATCTCTTCTTCAACATCTACATCACCTACAGAAACATCTACAACTGAATCACCAACAACCCCTACTCCAACATCTACATCACCTACAGAAACATCTACAACCGAATCAACAACAACCCCTACTTCAACATCTACATCACCTACAGAAACATCTACAACTGAATCAACAACAATCCCTACTCCAACATCTACATCAACTACAGAAACAACTACAACCGAATCACCAACAACCCCTACTTCAACATCAACATCAACTACAGAAACATCTACAACTGAATCACCAACAACCCCTACTCCAACATCTACATCAACTACAGAAACATCTACAACTGAATCACCAACAACCCCTACTCCAACATCAACATCAACTACAGAAACATCTACAACTGAATCACCAACAACCCCTACTCCAACATCTACATCACCTACAGAAACATCTACAACCGAATCAACAACAACCCCTACTTCAACATCTACATCAACTACAGAAACATCTACAACTGAATCACCAACAACCCCTACTCCAACATCTACATCACCTACAGAAACATCTACAACCGAATCAACAACAACCCCTACTCCAACATCTACATCAACTACAGAAACATCTACAACTGAATCAACAACAATCTCTTCTTCAACATCTACATCACCTACAGAAACATCTACAACTGAATCAACAACAACCCCTACTCCAACATCTACATCACCTACAGAAACATCTACAACCGAATCAACAACAACCCCTACTTCAACATCTACATCACCTACAGAAACAACTACAACTGAATCACCAACAACCCCTACTTCAACATCTACATCACCTACAGAAACATCTACAACTGAATCAACAACAACTCCTACTTCAACATCTACATCAACTACAGAAACATCTACAACTGAATCACCAACAACCCCTACTCCAACATCTACATCAACTACAGAAACATCTACAACCGAATCAACAACAACCCCTACTCCAACATCTACATCAACTACAGAAACATCTACAACCGAATCAACAACAACACCTACTTCAACATCTACATCAACTACAGAAACATCTACAACTGAATCACCAACAACCCCTACTTCAACATCTACAACACCTACAGAAACATCTACAACCGAATCAACAACAACCCCTACTTCAACATCTACATCAACTACAGAAACATCTACAACTGAATCAACAACAACCCCTACTTCAACATCTACATCACCTACAGAAACATCTACAACTGAATCACCAACAACCCCTACTCTAACATCTACATCAACTACAACAACCCCTACTCTAACATCTACATCAACTACAGAAACATCTACAACTGAATCACCAACAACCCCTACTCTAACATCTACATCACCTACAGAAACATCTACAACTGAATCACCAACAACCCCTACTCTAACATCTACATCAACTACAGAAACATCTACAACTGAATCACCAACAACCCCTACTCCAACATCTACATCAACTACAGAAACATCTACAACTGAATCAACAACAACCCCTACTTCAACATCTACATCACCTACAGAAACATCTACAACCGAATCAACAACAACCCCTACTTCAACATCTACATCACCTACAGAAACATCTACAACTGAATCACCAACAACCCCTACTCCAACATCTACATCACCTACAGAAACATCTACAACCGAATCAACAACAACCCCTACTCCAACATCTACATCAACTACAGAAGCATCTACAACTGAATCAACAACAATCTCTTCTTCAACATCTACATCACCTACAGAAACATCTACAACTGAATCAACAACAACCCCTACTTCAACATCTACATCACCTACAGAAACAACTACAACTGAATCACCAACAACCCCCTACTTCAACATCTACATCAACTACAGAAACATCTACAACCGAATCAACAACAACCCCTACTCCAACATCTACATCACCTACAGAAACATCTACAACTGAATCACCAACAACCCCTACTCCAACATCTACATCAACTACAGAAACATCTACAACTGAATCAACAACAATCTCTTCTTCAACATCTACATCACCTACAGAAACATCTACAACTGAATCACCAACGACCCCTACTCCAACATCTACATCACCTACAGAAACATCTACAACCGAATCAACAACAACCCCTACTCCAACATCTACATCAACTACAGAAACATCTACAACTGAATCAACAACAATCTCTTCTTCAACATCTACATCACCTACAGAAACATCTACAACTGAATCAACAACAACCCCTACTTCAACATCTACATCACCAACAGAAACATCTACAACTGAATCAACAACAACCCCTACTTCAACATCTACATCACCTACAGAAACATCTACAACCGAATCAACAACAACCCCTACTCCAACATCTACATCAACTACAGAAACATCTACAACTGAATCAACAACAACCCCTACTCCAACATCTACATCAACTACAGAAACATCTACAACTGAATCAACAACAACCCCTACTCCAACATCTACATCACCTACAGAAACATCTACAACCGAGTCAACAACAACCCCTACTCCAACATCTACATCACCTACAGAAACATCTACAACCGAATCAACAACAACCCCTACTCCAACATCTACATCAACTACAGAAACATCTACAACTGAATCAACAACAACCCCTACTCCAACATCTACATCACCTACAGAAACATCTACAACCGAATCAACAACAACCCCTACTCCAACATCTACATCAACTACAGAAACATCTACAACCGAATCAACAACAACCCCTACTCCAACATCTACATCAACTACAGAAACATCTACAACTGAATCAACAACAATCTCTTCTTCAACATCTACATCACCTACAGAAACATCTACAACTGAATCAACAACAACCCCTACTCCAACATCTACATCACCTACAGAAACATCTACAACCGAATCAACAACAACCCCTACTTCAACATCTACATCACCTACAGAAACAACTACAACTGAATCACCAACAACCCCTACTTCAACATCTACATCAACTACAGAAACATCTACAACTGAATCACCAACAACCCCTACTCCAACATCTACATCAACTACAGAAACATCTACAACCGAATCAACAACAACCCCTACTCCAACATCTACATCAACTACAGAAACATCTACAACCGAATCAACAACAACACCTACTCCAACATCTACATCAACTACAGAAACATCTACAACCGAATCAACAACAACACCTACTTCAACATCTACATCAACTACAGAAACATCTACAACTGAATCACCAACAACCCCTACTTCAACATCTACAACACCTACAGAAACATCTACAACCGAATCAACAACAACCCCTACTTCAACATCTACATCAACTACAGAAACATCTACAACTGAATCAACAACAACCCCTACTTCAACATCTACATCACCTACAGAAACATCTACAACTGAATCACCAACAACCCCTACTCCAACATCTACATCACCTACAGAAACATCTACAACCGAATCAACAACAACCCCTACTTCAACATCTACATCACCTACAGAAACATCTACAACCGAATCAACAACAACCCCTACTTCAACATCTACATCACCTACAGAAACATCTACAACTGAATCACCAACAACCCCTACTTCAACATCTACATCACCTACAGAAACATCTACAACCGAATCAACAACAACCCCTACTTCAACATCTACATCACCTACAGAAACATCTACAACTGAATCAACAACAACCCCTACTTCAACATCTACATCACCTACAGAAACATCTACAACCGAATCAACAACAACCCCTACTTCAACATCTACATTACCTACAGAAACATCTACAACTGAATCACCAACAACCCCTACTCCAACATCTACATCACCTACAGAAACATCTACAACCGAATCAACAACAACCCCTACTCCAACATCTACATCAACTACAGAAACATCTACAACTGAATCAACAACAATCTCTTCTTCAACATCTACATCACCAACAGAAACATCTACAACTGAATCACCAACAACCCCTACTTCAACATCTACATCACCTACAGAAACATCTACAACTGAATCAACAACAATCCCTACTCCAACATCTACATCAACTACAGAAACATCTACAACTGAATCACCAACAACCCCTACTTCAACATCTACATCACCTACAGAAACATCTACAACTGAATCAACAACAACCCCTACTTCAACATCTACATCAACTACAGAAACATCTACAACTGAATCACCAACAACCCCTACTCCAACATCTACATCAACTACAGAAACATCTACAACCGAATCAACAACAACCCCTACTCCAACATCTACATCAACTACAGAAACATCTACAACCGAATCAACAACAACACCTACTCCAACATCTACATCAACTACAGAAACAACTACAACCGAATCAACAACAACCCCTACTTCAACATCAACATCAACTACAGAAACATCTACAACTGAATCAACAACAACCCCTACTTCAACATCTACATCACCTACAGAAACATCTACAACTGAATCACCAACAACCCCTACTCCAACATCTACATCACCTACAGAAACATCTACAACCGAATCACCAACAACCCCTACTCCAACATCTACATCACCTACAGAAACATCTACAACCGAATCAACAACAACCCCTACTTCAACATCTACATCACCTACAGAAACATCTACAACCGAATCAACAACAACCCCTACTCCAACATCTACATCAACTACAGAAACATCTACAACCGAATCAACAACAACACCTACTCCAACATCTACATCAACTACAGAAACAACTACAACCGAATCAACAACAACCCCTACTTCAACATCAACATCAACTACAGAAACATCTACAACTGAATCAACAACAACCCCTACTTCAACATCTACATCACCTACAGAAACATCTACAACTGAATCACCAACAACCCCTACTCCAACATCTACATCACCTACAGAAACATCTACAACCGAATCACCAACAACCCCTACTCCAACATCTACATCACCTACAGAAACATCTACAACCGAATCAACAACAACCCCTACTTCAACATCTACATCACCTACAGAAACATCTACAACCGAATCAACAACAACCCCTACTTCAACATCTACATCACCTACAGAAACAACTACAACTGAATCACCAACAACCCCTACTTCAACATCTACATCACCTACAGAAACATCTACAACTGAATCAACAACAATCCCTACTCCAACATCTACATCAACTACAGAAACAACTACAACCGAATCACCAACAACCCCTACTTCAACATCTACATCAACTACAGAAACATCTACAACCGAATCAACAACAACCCCTACTTCAACATCTACATCACCTACAGAAACATCTACAACTGAATCACCAACAACCCCTACTCCAACATCTACATCAACTACAGAAACAACTACAACCGAATCAACAACAACCCCTACTTCAACATCAGCATCAACTACAGAAACATCTACAACTGAATCACCAACAACCCCTACTCCAACATCTACATCACCTACAGAAACATCTACAACTGAATCACCAACAACCCCTACTCCAACATCTACATCACCTACTGAAACATCTACAACCGAATCTAGAACAACCCCTACTTCAACATCTATATCAACTACAGACACATCTACAACTGAATCAACAACAATGCCCACTTCAACTACAGACATTTCTATAACTGAATTAACAACCATTCCTGTTTTAACATCTACATTAACTACAGACACATCCACTACCGAATCGCCAACAACCCCTACTTCAACATCTACATCACCTACAGAAACATCTACATTAACTACAGAACAATCTACAATTGAATCAACGACAACCCCTGCTACAGTTCAGACAATAACTGAGCCAACATCAACATCTAAAACTCAAACAACAACTGTACCAAGGTCCCTATTAACATCTACTACTCAATCAATAACTGTACCAACATATACATCAAAATCTACACCTGAATCAACTGTTGTACCTACATCCCCATCAACATCTACATCTCAAACAACAACTGTACCAACAACTACAGTTCAGACAACAATAACTGTGCCAACAACATCAACATCTACGACTCAAACAACAACTGTACCATTGTCCCTATTAACATCTACAACACAATCCATAATTGAACGAACATATACATCAACATCTTCACCTGAATCAACTGTTGTACCTACATCCCCATCAACATCTACAACTCAGTCAACAACTGTACCAACATCTACATTTCAGACAACAACTGAACCAACATCAACATCGACAACACAAGCAACAAATTTACCAACATCTATAGTCCAGACAATAACTGAACCAACATCAACATTTATCCCTCAATCAACAACTGTAGCAACATCAACATCTACAACTCAAACAATTGTACCAACATCCCTATTGACATCTTTAACTCAAACAACATTTACAACACAAACAACATCTGTACCAACATCTACAGTTCAGACAACAACTGAACCCACATCCTTATTAACATCTACAACCCAAACAACATCTACAACACAAAAAACAACTGTACCAACATCTACAGTTCAGACAACAGCTGTACCAACAACATCATCAACGTCTACAGCTCCAACAACAACTGTGCCAACATCTACAGTTCAGACAACAACTGTACCAACATCTACAGCTCAAACAACAACTGTACCAACATCTACAGTTCAGACAACAACTGTACCAACAACATCATCAACATCTACAACTCAAACAACATCTGTACCAACATCTATAGCTCAAACAACTGTACCAACAACATCATCAACATCTACAGCTCAAACAACAACTGTACCATCATCTACAGTTCAGACAACAACTGTACCAACAACACCATCAACATCTACAACTCAAACAACATCTGTACCAACAGCTATAGTTCAGACAACAATTGTACCAACAGCATCATCAACATCTACAGCTCAAACAACAACATCATCAACATCTACAGCTCAAACAACATCTGTACCAACATCTACAGTTCAGACAACAACTGTACCAACAACATTATCAACATCTATAACTCAAACATTAGCTCTACCAACATCTATAGTTCAGACAACTGTACCAACAACATCATCAATGTCTACAGCTCAAACAACAACTGTACCAACAACACCATCAACATCTACAGCTCAAACAACAAATGTGCCAACATCTACAGTTAAGACAACAACTGTACCAACAACATCATCAACATTTACTACTCAAACAACAACTGTACCAACAACATCATCATTGTCTACAGCTCAAACAACAACTGCACCAACATCTACAGTTCAGACAACAACTGTACCAACAACATCATCAACGTCTACAGCTCAAACAACAACTGTACCAACAACATCATCAACATTTACTACTCAAACAACAACTGTACCAACAACATCATCATTGTCTACAGCTCAAACAACAACTGTACCAACATCTACAGTTCAGACAACTGTACCAACAACATCATCAATGTCTACAGCTCAAACAACAACTGTACCAACAACACCATCAACATCTACAGCTCAAACAACAAATGTGCCAACATCTACAGTTAAGACAACAACTGTACCAACAACATTATCAACATTTACTACTCAAACAACAACTGTACCAACAACATCATCAATGTCTACAGCTCAAACAACAACTGCACCAACATCTACAGTTCAGACAACAACTGTACCAACAACATCATCAACGTCTACAGCTCAAACAACAACTGTACCAACAACATCATCAACATTTACTACTCAAACAACAACTGTACCAACAACATTATCATTGTCTACAGCTCAAACAACAACTGCACCAACATCTACAGTTCAGACAACAACTGAACCAACATCAACATCTACAACTCAATTCACAATCTTACAAAAATCTACAACTCAATCAACAACTGTACCAACATCTACAACTCAAACAATTGTACCAACATCTACAGTTCAAACAACAACTGTACCAACAACATCATCAACATCTACAGCTCAAACAACAACTGTGCCATCATCTATGGTTCAGACAACAACTGTACCAACAACATCATCAACATCTACAGTTCAGACAACAACTGTACTAACAACATCATCAATGTCTACAACTCAAACAACAACTGTACCAACATCATCAACATCTACAGCTCCAACAACAACTGTACCAGCATCCTTGTTAACATCTACATCAGCTGCACCAGCATCTACCACTCAATCAACTGCATTAACTTTTGCACCTCAAACAGCAACTTCAAGAAGTAAGCTAACTTTATGACCTCTTGAACTGTTCACTGAAGTTTTTGTGGTTCACTTCATTTTGATCACATTATTGTGTATGTTTCATCATTTATGCTGATGTGATTTATTTATTTTTTGTTAGATATGACCGCACTGGCTTATGCAACTTTCAAAATGAGGTCTTTTGCTGAGCTGAGCAATGACGATATCATTACAATTATCGAAAAGGTAAGCTTTGACACTTTTTTGTGCAATTAGAAGCATTAACTTGCAAACAATACAATACATTTATCAAGCAATCACTTACATATGCAAGATTCATAGTATTATCCTAATTATCATTTGTATACACTCATTTTTACTCAAATATGTATATTAATTTCCAATATTGGAAATAGAGCTGGAATTATTTGCCCAGTAATCATTTGTAGAAACTTTTGTTTTTATTTTGGGGATAACTTAAGAAACAATACTGTGTATTTAACCGTAATGCATACATCATTTTCATTGCAGTTTGTCAAGCACCTTCAAACAAACATCACTGGGACCATCAAGATAACTGTGAAGAAATCCAAAAAATTGCTGACCTGATACAGAAAACTTCTGTCCGACCATGTGCCGTCCTACTTTCAGGGGTCACTACTGCAGAATAATCTGCAACTTATCTAGCATATGTTTATGCAGCCACAGCCCAGTACTGGGAAACACCCACACACATTCACATTTACACACATACACTACGGCCATTTGGCTTGTTCAATTCCCTATAGCGCATGTGTTTGGACTGGGGGGGAAACCGGAGCATCCAGAGGAAAACCACGCCAACACAGGGAGAACATGCAGACTGTACGCAGAAACGCCAACTGGGTCTGCCGGGACTTGAATCAGCAACCTTCTTGCAGTTAGGCGACTAACCAGTGAGCCACCGTGTCGCCCCAAATATTTTTAGTTTCTGCTTAAAACACTAAAATGTCATTTATTTATTTCTATTGTATATATATATTGTTTGACTGTGATAATAATTGTACATCTTACATTTGCAATGAGGGGAAAAGGGTTAACATCATATTTTCAATGTATTTATTTAATTTAATTGTATTAATATGTTTAGTTGTGTAGTGTGTAATGATGTAAAGCTGACATATTAGTTAGATAAGTCTTTTAGGACTATAGGTAAAAAGTGCAATAAAAAAATTCTGGATGTAGCATACATGTAAATGTACTAGTAATAACAACACAGGTTCATTCTGAAAGCGTAGCCCTATTTATATTTTTGGAGATCGCGAATTATGTAGCCAGAAGTACGTATGGCTACATTTTATCTTTAAAATGAATGCTACAGGGCGGTGTGAGGCCGTTCCTTTTCACGCTTACCAGCTGACTGCTTACCTCCATATGGATTTCTCGCTGTTACCAGTTTGCTAGCTCGACACGTACAGTGGCGGTCTTGAGAACAGAGCAAATCACGATGAAGTAAATAACAGGGTGAGAATGTGGTTAACTCTGAAATTATGGTAAAATCAGGCTGCAGAGAGGGCTTTTCATTTTCTACTTTTGAAAACACTATTGGTTGGGTTTAGGAAAGTGGGTAAGCAGGTCAATCAGTGCTTTTTATTGATTGGGTTTAGGCAAGGGGGAGAGTGGGGGGATCAGTAAGTCAGTCAGTCAGTCAGTCGACAGCGGCCTCTGGTGGTTTTACATGAAAATAGCAGGCGTGAATGGCACTCGCAAGAGAAATTTGAGATCTGAACAAGCATACACAGCGGCCTCTGGTGGATTCTCGAAAACAAAAACTGCAAAAAAGTAGCTCATGGGACATACTTTTTTTTCTGAAATGGGTACATAATCAGAATGAGTCTGGGTTAAGAACTAACTTTGTCATTTATTTCTGCTCTACTATGTCAATGATTACCAGCATTTCAAAATGCTCTATTTTTATGAGCTGAAGAGCTGTGTTTCACCTGTTTATACACAGGCAAGCAAACTCTTACTTTTCGGGATCAAGAAAGAAATATTATTTGCCCCTTTAAAGAGCCCATATTATACATGAAATAGGGTCATATCTTGGTTGTAAGGGTCTCCAACAACAGTCTAATATGCATGCAAAGTCAAAAAACACTTTCATGGTCTTATAATCTGCATTTATTTTTACCTAATTATCCCAGCGACTCCTGTATGAATCGTCCAGTGATTAATTTATTCCCAAACCCCTCCTTGGCGCGAAGCTAATCTGCGCTGATTGGACCGATGACAGTCTGTTGCGATTGGTCGACTGCCTTCAGTCAGAGAATGAAATGCCCAATAGCTAATCAGCAATATAAAAGTAATCACAGTTCATACGCGCTCCATAGTGTAGGCGTGGATTTTAGCTGCCACACACACACACAAACACACACACACCTCTGGACGACAACGCTCCCGCTTCCGCCCGCACCCGCCAGGTTTTAGCCTGAACCCGACCGCTCCCGCTTATATTTAGAATTTCTTGTCCCGGTGCCCGAACCACCCCGTTTTCTGCCTGCCGCGCCCGATCCCGCTAAAGAGCGGGGGAGAACATAACCGAAAATCACCCAGCTATACAGTCCAGAGACAGCCAGACAGAGCTCGCTCTCTCTCTCTCTCTCTCTCATACGCGCGCACTAACACATACACACAAGCGCCAAGCAGACACACAGGCAGGCAAAGCTCTGTCTCATTCGCATAGCAATATCCACGATATTGCTAGACAGCCCGCTCCCGTCCCAAGTTAAACCTGTTACCGACCGCTCCCGCGATTGATTCGGAAATTTATTCCCGCGGCTGTCCCCGCGCCAGATTTCTGCGGCGCGGGAATAAATTTCCGAATCAATCGCGGGCAGACCTCTACCACGAAGCTCCGTAAACAAACAGCACGCGTCGCGTTTTTAACGTGACTTTGCACGCGATAAGAGAATATAGCCAGTTAACCTGATGCAGTACACTCGGTTACAAGTAACAAATCACAACTAAATACATTTGCAAGCTAGAGTCAACTAGGCAACTTTAATCGCACGTACTTACACTTGAGAAATGGAGGAAGAAACTCATCCTGACGTCCATTAGTAAGTAACTCTTTACTGATCCTTCCTTTAACAAACGCAGATGAAGTATTCTTTGTAGCATGTAGTTTCCAGAAGTTTCCAACTGCTTGGTTATAATGCTGAGGTTTCATCTCTGGGTAGAGAATCGATAATGTCCATCTGCAGTGTGACTTCAATCGACCGGCATGTTTGTGTGCGTGTGTTTGTGGGTGTGTGTGTGTGTCTGGGTTTCTGCGTCAGAGGGCGGGGCCTCAGGTTTGAAATCTCCCGGGTTTGCGCGTGCACGTGAATAACTTGGTTTCGTTCGTACTTCATGGTGAAACACCTAATGAATCGGTATCAAGGCGACTCGTTTGAAGCACTATGAGTCGACTCTTTTATAGATGAATCAACCGTTTTAAACACTGTATTCTTACAGATTTAAGCCTTAGCTGGATACTTCACTTCACTTAGAGCTGTGTTACACACTACATGGAGGGGAATTTTCAAAAACCCATAATATGGGCTCTTTAAGCTAGATTTTTTTTGATAGCCTACAGAACAAACCATCGTTTTACAATAACTTGCCTAATTACCCTAACCTGCCTAGTTAACCTAATTAACCTAGTTAAGCCTTTAAATGTCACTTTAAGCGATATATATGTATGTATATATATATATATATATATATATATATATATATATATATGTATATATATCAATCAGCTAAATGGTGCAGTTACTATTACACACAAAAGTCTGACTTCTGAATCAAATGCAGGACATATAGACTTGCGTATTATTATTACGCGACGTGGGTCAAAGCAAGCATAATTTAGTGGCTTTTTTATGGGTCATTTTGTCTTGGCACTGTATTTGAGCATGCATTTGACTTAGCTGTGTTAAAACAACGAAACATTATTATTTTGTAATGTATTTGATATTGATAGTTAACACTGAACGGTTTGATACTGTTAGATGTCACAATAAATGTCAGCAAATTTACAGTATCAATAACCACACACTGATTGTATCATCGTATGTCATTCTGATCAAACATTTTCACTGCAAACAGACAGACTGGTTAAAGGTCAGCAGCACTGTTTACCCAGGACTTCAGTTTATCATTGATTACAAAGCTGGTTATTTATTAAAAAAACAACAACCATCTGCTTAATGCCTTTTAATAGAGATTTTAATAGCCGTAACATTTTATATTCTCTTTTAATGAAGGATATACGTGAATTTAAAGAAAATAGCTCATAATAATGTAAGTGTAATGGCTTAATTATAACAATCCTAACTCATCAAAATAAAAAGGCTCTTTTGTTTTGAGGCTGTCATTCAAAATAATGAAGAAATCTTTGAGAGGATCCATAATAATACAATTGTCCTCCTTTTATTTAGGATTTATATGGTAAAATAATTTCCCAGAGATGGGTTGCAGCTGGAAGTACATCCGTTGCGTAAAAACATATGCTTTATGGATTAATAAAGGGACTAAGCCTAAAAGAAAATGAATGAATGAATGAATGAATGTTAAAATAATTTAATTAAATAATTTTAATTAAATTAAGCACTTACAACAATAAAACTTTAAAGCAATTAAGAACTTTGATATAATAAAAAGATAATACAGATTAAAAATAAAATTATATTAAGTATATTCGCAACAAGTCCCGCCCATTCCTCGGTTTGGCCAATTAGAAGAAGCACACTACTTCATACATACCAGCCAGCTTGTCATTCATGCGTAAATAAGCCCCGCCTACACATATACTAGGCCAATCAGAAGAAACGAACAGTTTCCACCTTCAAGGCGAGCCTGTCAATCATGTGCAAATAAACCCGCCCACGCGTGAGAGCCGGAGACGTTCCTCCTCCCTCTCCCACTTTCACAGCGAGATTTCGGCGTAAAATGAAGTTTTATAAATAACGACAACTTTGTCTAATAGTAAACAATCAGCATTAAATACGTTTCACAGCTAATGGCAGCGGAAATCGACCATGACGATCCATTCCAGGAGATTCTGCATCAAATCGGTGGGAAAAGTAACGTTCATTTAGTCAGCGCTGCGAGCGGACCTGATGGAGACCCCGTCTTAAAGGACTTCATCGCTGATATGTTTAACAACGGAGACATCAGCGTGGCTAGCACCAACGGCGAAATCAAAACCCAAACAAACATGTGCAATCCTGAAGGGTGTGTTCAAAGTTCGCCCAAACCCCCAGAGAAGCCGTTAAACCGTAAAACCGTCAGCAGAAACACCGGCGGACAGAAGAGAGCGATGACGTGCTCGCTCGTCATATTCATCTTCACGCAGGATTACGTGTGTGATAAAACTAATCAAGTGTGTCTGCGGGAGATCCTGAAGGACGTGCGGGCGCGGCTGAGGAGAAACGCGCTCCCGCCGGCTCTTCTGGGACTCGTTCAGTCGTCCGGTGATCGATCGGAGAGCAGCGATTCACTGCTGATTCTGGATCGATCGCTGCGATCGGTGTTTATCGGACACCCGCAGCAGGCCATATGGACCGGGCGCTACGTCAGCAAGCGCCCGGATTTGTTGCAGGACATCCGACTGAACGCCTGCAGGGCTGTCAGGAGCTCAATGTCTGCAGGTTAGACATTCAGCATTCATTGCTTCATGACAAAACTGAACTGTGGTTTATTTGCACATTCATTCAGGCTGTCTGCGGGTCTTCAGAGTTTTAAAACAAAAATTTAGGCCTAAAAAAGTGTTAAATTTACTGAGATTTTGTCTTTAATAATTGTAAACATGTCTTATTTTTTCTACGTCCATGAAAACATATATGCTATATTCATTTATTCATTCATTTTCTTGTCGGCTTAGTCCTTTTATTAATCCGGGGTTGCCACAGCGGAATGAACCGCCAACTTATCCAGCAAGTTTTTACCTTGGTTTTTGCACTGCAGATGCCTTTGCAGCAGCAACCCATCTCTGGGAAACATCCACACACACTCTTATATACTACGGACAATTTAGCCTACCCAATTCACCTGCACCGCATGTGTTTAGACTGTGGGGGAAACCAGACCACCTGGAGGAAACCGACTCGGATGCAGGGAGAACATGCAAACTCCACACAGAAATGCCAACTGATCCAGCCGAGGCTCGAACCAGTGACCCTCTTGCTGTGAGGTGACAGCACTACCTACTGCGCCACTTCGTCGCCTAATAAAACTGTATTTATAACTCTGTTATCAGTATGATTTAATCATCATCCTTGCAGTAATATTTGTTTGAAAGTTATCTGTATTCACATATGCTGAGGACTCTGACCTGGACAGACTGCTGTGTGTACATTTAGTTTATTACAGTTTTTATAGATGTTTTTAAAGATGTTATATTATGCGCATAAAACTAGGATTTGCTTGTTTTGACAGTTTATTTACAATATGTGGCTAATACAAACTAGTTATAATAGAAAATATATTATAAGTCTTAAATTTCATTCATAATGGTCTTAAAAATGTCTTTAAAGTCTTCATTTTGACTTTGTGAAACCTGCAGAAACGCTCATCATTTGTAGAGTAAAAAGAATATGAGGTGGCGCAGTGGCGCATTAGGTAGTGCTGTCGCCTCAAAGCAAGAAGGTCGCTGGTTCGAGCCTCGGCTGGGTCAGTTAGTGTTTCTGTGTGGAGTTTGCATGTTCTCCCTGTGTTGGCGTGGGTTTCCTCCGGGTGCTCCGGTTTCCCCCACAGTCCAAACACATGCGCTAGAGGGGAATTGGGTAGGCTAGATTGTCTGTAGCGTGTGAGTTTGAATGAGAGTGTGTGGATGTTTTCCAGAAATGGGTTGTGGCTGGAAGGGCATCCGTTGCGCAAAACATGTGCTGGATAAGTTGGCGGTTCATTCCGCTGTGGCATTAATAAAGGGACTAGGCCGACAAGAAAATGAATGAATGAATGAACTTGAATTGAATAATATCAGATGTAAATGAGCCCTCTGTTTATCATGGGG
The DNA here is from genome assembly GCF_052040795.2 of Danio rerio. Classification (NCBI taxonomy): domain Eukaryota; kingdom Metazoa; phylum Chordata; class Actinopteri; order Cypriniformes; family Danionidae; genus Danio; species Danio rerio. The sequence continues at coordinate 40,751,825 of NC_141042.1, forward strand.
ATATTTTTGGTTTACTATGTAGGTCACAACTAGGGATGCAACGATTAAGCGATTTCACTATTAACCGCAATTTAATTCATCAAGGTTAATTAATCGTAGACGCTTTTCAACACAGCGTAAATAAAGTTATGCCAACTGTGCACTAGTTTAAGGTTCTGAGCTTGTACAATGAGATTAACACACACACACACACAAGGTTTAACTATGGCTGATGCTATTAACTAAGGGCCGTTCACATTTTGCATCTTTTGCACAGGAAAATTTGCTTCCAATAGAGGCGCATGGCTTTTTTTCCCTTTAAAAGAGAAATACTTCTAATAGATTTACATTTGACAAATACTGTTTGTTTATTTATTTATTATTTGATATTTATTTATTTGTTTATTAATTAATTAATTTATTATTTATTTTTTATTTGTGTATTTATTTATTATTTATTTATTTGTTTGTTTATTAATTAATTCATTTATTATTTGTTTATTATTTATGTCTTTTAATTATTTATTCATTTATTTATTTGTCTGTTCATTTATTCATTATTTATTTATTTGTTTGTTAATTAATTAATTAATTAATTGTTTATTCAATGTTTATTTATTTATTATTTATTAATTAATTTATTATTTATTTATGTATTTGTTTATTTGTTATTTATTTATTATTTATTTGTTTGTTTATTAATTAATCAATTAATTTATTTATTATTTAGTTATTTATTATTTATTTATTATTTATTCATTCATTATTTATTTGTTTGTTTATTTATTTATTTATTCATTTTTTTTATTTGTTAATTATTTATTTGTTTATTATTTTTTCATTATTTATTTGTTTGCTTGTTTATTTATTATTTATCATTTTTATTTATTTATTTATTTGTTTATTAATTAATTAATTTATTATTTGTTTATTATTCATTTATTTATTTATTTATTTAAGTATTATTTATTTATTGGTTTGTTTGTTATTTATTTATTTGTCTATTTATTTATTTATTTATTATTTGTTTATTTAATGTTTATTTGTTATTTATTTATGTATTCAATTATTTTTTTTATTTATTTGTTTGTTTGTTTGTTTATTTAATTGTTTGCTTATTTTTATTTTTTTTTAATGTGTTTATGTTTCCCAGAGATGGGTTGCGGCTGGAAGGGCATGCGCTGCGTAAAAACGTGCTGGATAAGTTGGCGGTTCATTCCGCTGTGGCGACACAGGATTAATAAAGGGATTAAGTTGACCTGAAAATGAATGAATGAATGAATTATTTATGTATTATTTATTTATTTGTTTATTCATTTATTAATTTATTCATTTTTTCAATTTATTTTCAGTTTAAGATTATTACTTGTTTAAATCTCAGAAACTTTTTTCACTTATTTTGAAGTCCAAAGAGAAATAGACTATTGTATGTTCATTATTATTATTTAGTGTTGTACAGTATTATTTGGTTACTGAGCAGCAATAAATAACACTTTACAATATAAGGAGTTTTCATGTGATTTTAGAAACTAGTCATTTTAAAATCAATGAATGCACAATAACAGTGAAACCGTGATTATTCCTCCGACTATAATCGTACAACCAAAATCTATAATCGTTGCATCCCTAGTCACAACTCTGGCAGAGTCACATGATTTGGAGAGTTATAATGAATTGAGCCCCTAGAAAGAAAGAAAGAGAGAAAGAAAAGCGTTTAATGAGGTCTTTCTCGGTTCCAGAGAGCGGCGCTGGCAGTAAAAGCAGTTTGTTTTGGCCCCTGAAGTGTTTACCAGGAATCTTCAGGAAAGGACACAGAGGGCAGGCTGACTTCAACACTAATAATCAGCAAAAAGGTATGACATTTATTCTTCATACGTGTTGACGTGACAGATAAACATATAAATATGCCTATAGACGTATTCACTGACAGCCAAGATGATGATCTAACCAGAGGAGTCTGTGTTATTAGTTGCAGTGGTTGTTATTTGGGAATAACACACCTTGAAATATCACAATTGACCAATCAGAATCCAGGTATTCCAGACAGCCGTCTAATAATCTGCGATAACAGCTGCATAGATGCACTTTATCACTTTAAGATGAATAAATACAGTAATGAATGTATTGTCCATGTTAGTAAATACAATAACTAATAGAAAATTATTACCGTGATCAGGATCAAACCAGTTGTTTCACTATTATTGATTAAATCGCATACTCTTTTCCCTCTCAGCCAATCCAAATCCAGCTGAAGAAGCGATTCCCCTGCAGATGCGTGCCGTGGCTCACTGACGCCAGGTTATCTTCACTACAAAAAGAGCACAATGGAGGAAAAACAACCCTCGGAGAGCGTGTCTGTGTGCTACACAGGTCATTTACTCCTGCACTACGGCTGGAGGATTCAGACAATGGAGAAATAAAGACAAAGAAAATCTGCTGCTGCTGCGTTATTCATGATGCATTGATATGATATGTGGGACGTAGAGAGTTTATTAGGGTTAATTAATCTAATGTGAGCGCTGCTGAACACTGTGACTGACTGAGATGCATTAATTGCTGTTATTTTAAATAAAAACACTGTTGATTTGACCGAACTTTGACAGAAAATCACATGAGTTTGTGCTGATTTCATTGAACTTGAATCATTCATCCTTCTGTTTAATCATTTCTCAAATATTTGCCAAGTGATGTTTATTTGATTTAACTTTTTCTTTACTTATGTAGTATAAATAAGTTTTTTTATTTTATTTTGACGTCTTACTAAAATTTAGTTTAATAGTTCTGTTTATTTTATTGTGTTTTAATGTACTTTATTTTAATTTTAGTGAATTTTTCATTTTATACTATATTTTTTTATTTCATTCTACTTAATTTTGTCATTGTACTTTGTGTTATTTAATTAGTTTCATTTTCATTTTTTTAATTTGAATTAATTGTACTTTTTGTTATTTAATTATTTTTATTTTCACATTTCATTTTGCCTCATTTATTTGCATAATTAATATTTACATTTTATTAAATAAAGTTTAATTTACTGTATTTGATTTCACCTAATTTATTGTGTCACCTAAAACAGTGTCATAAAAATATCGATGTTTATTTAATTTTACTCTTTTGTTTTTTCCTTTTTATTAAAATTAACTTTATAAAACTTATTTTTTTATTGTATTTTATGGTGTTTTATTGTACTTAATTTTGGGTGAAGCAGTCGCCTCACAGCAAGAAGGTCACTGGTTCGAGCCTCGGCTGGGTCAGTTGGTGTTTCTGTGTGGAGTTTGCATGTTCTCCCTGGGTTCGCGTGGATTTCCTCCGGGTGCTCCGGTTTCCCCCACAGTTCAAACACATGCGGTACAGGTGAATTGGGTAGGCTAAATTGTCCGTAGTGTATGAGTGTGAATGAGTGTGTATGGATGTTTCCCAGAGATGGGTTGCAGCTGGAAGGGCATCCTCTGTGTAATAAACATATGCTGGATAAGTTGGCGGTTCATTCCGCTGTGGCGACCCCGGATTAATAAAGGGACCAAACCGAAAATAAAATGAATGAATGAATGTAACTTATAATTAATATAACTATTATTAATATAACTAAAACGAATTAAATAATCTGCTTATTTTTTCATATTTAAATGTTACTTGACGGTTTTATTTTGTTGTACCACCTTTTGTTATTTTATTGTGTTTTAATTTACTTTAATTTTGGTAAGTGCTTCATTTTATATTTTGTCTATTATTTATGTTTTATTTCATTTTAATATATATTTTTTTACATTTTATTTTACCTTTTATTTCACTCTCCTTAATTTTTTTATTTTATTGTGTTTTATTAACTTTTATGTAATTTACTTAGTTTTTTTTATAATTTTACCTATTTTGCAATTTTTATTGTAGTCTACTTTTTAAATTTAATTTAATTTCATTACATTTGATTTTGCCTAATTTAATTGACTAACAAAATTTTATTTAATTTTAGTTTAGTTTAATTCCTGCTTAAAAAGTTTACTTCTATCTGTCTATCCATTTATCTGTCTGTCTGTCTAACTCTAATTTAATTTTACTGGATAGATTTTGCTTTATTTAATTGTCCAATAAAATGTAATTTAATTTTACAGTTTTCTTTTACTTTATTTAATTTAACTTTAATAGATATTATTCAGTTTAATTTTCCTTTTCTAAAAATTTTATTTTATTGTAATTTCATTTTTATTATGTTTCAATGTACTAAATTTATTTTGGTTAAATTTTATTTCAGTAATATTCACTCACCGGCCACTTTATTAGGTACACTTTACTAGTACCAGGTTGGACCCCCTTTTGCCTTCAGAACTGCCTTAATCCTTCGTGGCAGAGATTCAACAAGCTACTGGAAATATTCCTCAGAGATTTTGCTCCATATTGACATGATAGCATCACACAGTTGCTGCAGATTTGTCGGCTGCACATCCATGATGTGAATCTCTCGTTCCACCACATCTCAAAGCTGCTCTATTAGATTGAGCTCTGGTGACTGTGGAGGCCATTTGAGTACAGTGAACTCATCGTCATGTTCTAGACACCAGTCTGAGATGATTGAGCTTTATGACATGCTGCGTTATCCTGCTGGAAGTAGCCATCAGAAGATGGAGACACTGTGCTCATAAAGGGATGGACATGGTCAGCAGCAATACTCAGGTAGGCTGTGGCGTTGACACCATGCTCAACTGGAACTAATGGACCCAAAGTGTGCCAAGAAAATCTCCCCCACACCATTACACCACTATCACCAGCCTGAACCGCTGATACAAGGCAGGATGGATCCATCCTTTCATGTTGTTGAGGCCAAATTGTGAACCGAGCATCTGAATGTGTCAGCAGAAATGGAGACTCATCAGAGCAGGCAACGTTTCTCCAATCTTCTATTGTCCAGTTTTGGTGAGTCTGTGTGAATTGTAGCCTCAGTTTCCTGTTCTTAGCTGACAGGAGCGGCACCCGGTGTGCTCTTCTGCTGCTGTAGCCCATCCGCCTCAAGGTTGGACGTGTTGTGTGTTCAGAGATGCTCTTCTGCAGAGCTCGGTTGTAACGAGTGCTTATTTGAGTTACTGTTGCCTTATATCAGCTGGAACGTTCTCCTCTGACCTCTTGCATCAACCTAAATCCCCTTTCTTTCTCATTCTGATGCTCAGTTTGAACTGCAGCAGATCGTCTTGACCATGTCTACATGCCTAAATGCGTTGAGTTGCTGCCATCTGATTGGCTGATTAGAAATTTGCGTTAACAAGCAGTTGGACAGGCGTTTCATTTTATTTAATTTTTAAATCTTTAAACATTTTATTTTACCTTTTTATTACATTCTACTTTTGACATTTTATTGTTTTATTCGTTTTTTTGTAGTTCACTTTGTTTTGTTTTATGTCGCCTAATTTATTTGCATTATTATTTTTTATCTTTTACTATTTAATTCATTGATTTTGCCCAATTTAATTGTCTAATGAAAATTAATTTAATTTAGGTTAACTAATTCCCGCTTGAACCACAGAGTGTCGTAATCATCAACAGCTCCGTTTGCTCTTTACCAGACAGCAAGAGAAGAAGACCCGCTGAATTGGGCCAACCGTTTCAAAGCCTGTCTGAAAACATCCACTTTTTACAATCCGACCGAACACATATTCATTAAAAAAATCAAATATAACAACCATAAATAATATAAATACACGTACGTACAATCAAAATATCTTATGAATTCAATAACATATAAATAACACTTTACATTTTCAGGCATCACGGTCAGCGCCTGCGCAGAATCGCTCATTGTCAGATGAGTTTGAGCCGCTGCTGCAGTGATAGCGGTTGATCGCTCGAGCCCTTCACGGTTTCATTAACAGCGAAAAAGTCTTTATTTTTATTCATATTTCTGCTTTTTGACTTAACCCTCGTGCTGGAGGAGAAGTGTTGATCCTCGCAAACAAACATGATCACCTCCGCCGGTGAGTGAATGACAGTTTGATTTAGCTGAGTCACACAGCTAGCGGCTACCACAGCCACTCACTACAATCAGCTTTAACTCTTTATTTACGTTTAATTTGGATTTAATTAATTGTATATGAACGCTACATATGCGTCTTCAACAGTACTTATTGTGTAAATTTCACAAATACAAGTCACGTCTTAAATCGGTCATTTGTTTACGTTAGCAATGTAAATTATGACATTAGCGTGGCTTATTTTTTCCTGTACATGTGTCTCAACATGGTTTTGATTGTTTTAGTATTATGTAAAAGCAATATATGTGTTAGTTTTGACTAAAATAAGAGTCCGAGGTTGATGTTTAGCAGATATGCCGTGTCACTGCTAACAAAAATAACGTTAATTAACAATTAACTTGCACAATAAATGGATAATTAACCTCTAATTAGTTATGTGCTCTAAATAAGAGGTTAATGTTTAGCAGATATGCCTTTTATTAGTTTCTTCTGTTGAACACAAGTTAAAGCTTGTAGAATGCTACAAAAAAAACAAACCGATGACTTCCATAGTAAGAAGAACAAGTACTAATAGAACTCAAGGGTTACTGGTTTCTATTATTCTGTTAGTGTTATATAAATTATATTATTGTGTTAATTTCGACGAAAATAAGAGTCTAAGGTTGATGCTTAGCAGCTATGCCTTGTCACTTATAATAAAAATATAGACAACAGATTACAAATATAAAGGGATAATTGACCCCAAAATTTATATATACTCTTTTTCAAGTGGTTCCTAACTAAATAAAGCTTGAAGAATGCTAAAAAAAACTGTAACCGTTGACTTCCTTAATAGGAAAAACAAGTACTAATGGAACTCAATGGTTACCGGTTTCTTGCATTCTGTTAGTATAATGTAATATGTGTTAGTTTTAGCTAAAATAGGAGTCTGAGGTTGATGTTTAGCAGATATGCAGCATCACTGCTAACAAAAATAACGATAATTAACAATTAACCTACACAATAAATTGATTATTAACTCCTAATTAAATATGTACTCCAAAAAAGAGTCTGAGGTTGATGTTTATGTAACCCCGCCGGTCCTACGCCACCCAACCTGCTCCGAGCTGGTATCGAACCGGCGATCTTCCGCATGGGAGTCGGGCGCTCTACCAAGGAGGCTAAAGACCATGGCCTCTAGCGTCAGTCGCTAGAGCACCTTTTAGAGGTCAGAGGAGTGAGGTTTACCTGCACAGCACACACTAGCTGGCCTCCGTTACACTCACCCCCCTAAACCTCACTCCCATCCGGGTCACGGCACCAATGTAACCCCGCCGGTCCTACGCCACCCAACCTGCTCCGAGCTGGTATCGAACCGGCGATCTTCCGCATGGGAGTCGGGCGCTCTACCAAGGAGGCTAAAGACCATGGCCTCTAGCGTCAGTCGCTAGAGCACCTTTTAGAGGTCAGAGGAGTGAGGTTTACCTGCACAGCACACACTAGCTGGCCTCCGTTACATTTAGCAGATATGCTGTGCCACTGTCAATAAATATAATCAACAGATTACAAATTTGAAGTGATAATTAGTCCCAAAATTAAAATGTATTCTTTTTCAAGTGGTTTCTAACTTTTATGAGTTTCTTTCTTCTGTTGAACACAAATTAAAGCTTGAAGAATGTAAAAAAAAAAAAAACTGTAACCAATAACCATTGACATCCTTAATAGGAAAACAGGTTCTAATGGTACTCAATGGTTACCGGTTTTTAACATTCTGTTAGTATTATGTAAAAGCAATATATGTGTTAGTTTTGACTAAAATAAGAGTCTGAGGTTGATGTTTAGCACATATGTCGTGTCACGGTCGATACATATAAGCAACAGATTACAAAATGAAAGGGAAAATTAACCCCAAAATTAAAATGTACATTTTTTTTTTTCTCAAGTGGTTCCTACTCTTTATGGGTTTCTTTATTCAGATGAACACTAAATAAAGCTGAAAACCTGAATACATTGACTTTCATAATAGAAAAAACAAATACCAATGGACCTCAATGGTCAAAGGTTTTGCAACGTTTTTGTAAAATATGATTTGTTGTCTTGCGATTAATATTTTTGTTATATAACATGTTCCTAGAGAAACGCTTTTTTATTTTTAAATGTAATAATTATTGTAAAATAGGCAAGTAATATATCGTTTTCAACACACACCAGCTGCAGGCATTGCATCCCTGCATTATATGAGAAGTGTTTTTTTTTTTTAATGACCACAGAGGACCTCTGTTTAATGTCTCATCTGAGCGACGGAGTTCATAGAGCAGTACTATACAGTCTCCTTTACTATACTGGGGCTTTAGGACCCACACAGATCGTAGGTTGAGCGCCCCCTGCTTCCCATTCACTTTGAATGGGTGACGTCAGGTGTTGCCGAACTGCATTGTGGATCCGTTGGTGCCGCTTCAGAGGCGTTGCTCGCGGCAGAAGTTGGGACTAGCTCAACTTTTCAAGCGCTGACAGAAGCGTCAGCCAATCAGATCACTGTATGCAAATACACCAGCTAGACAGTGGCCTATTGCTGACTGAATTTCACTGGCTGAAGCTGCTATGACGATCGCTTCAGCCCCAATTTCAGACACGCCTTCAGTCAAGCGTTGACGCTGAAGCCCCGTGTGAATGGGGCGTTAGCATCAGTGAGTAACCACTCTTGGGCTGCAGGGTGATATGACTGTTGGCTTATTTAGGCTGCATTCCAATCCACTTTTAGATATGCACTCGTAAACTTCCCATTGCTTGTTCATTACCAGATGAACGAGGGGTGCTCTTTACTTAGACATACCTGTGACTACTCGATTTTGACCCCCTCGTTTGAGTCGCAACACAAAAGAGTTCGGACAACAAAAGAATGTATATGCAACTTATTTATTATACATAAAACTAAATAGGACAACAAATCAACAAACAAACAAATGTCTAGGGGAAAATAAAGAAAATAACTACTTTAACTACACAAATAAATAATGCTAAACAAAACCATAAGGTTGCAGAAAGGAAGAGATGGTCTTGACACGAGGACGGCCCGTAGCCACACCGTCCTCCAGAAGCTAGCACACAAAACACTTTTATATGGTTTGAGCCAATTAGTGACAACCAGGCACCCAATCAGGATCTGCCACATCCATACTGAAGTCCTGGGGTCGTCACAGGGAGCAAGTTGGCTTCATGTGTCCTATCCAGCATCTGTTTGTCCACAATCGCATCACATCGCATTCTGCACGTCACAGCAGTGTAATTCCCAAGTGCTCAATGGTTAAGGATGTTTCATTTAAACCCATTCAGATGCTCCACTAGTAGTGGACACTTGTGTAGCATTATCAGTGATGAACAGTGAAGGGCATAAAAATTGGACTGGGGCAACTTGAGACAACACAATACTCAATAGCATAACTGAGACGGGTGTAAATATAAGTATAATATAATTAATATAATTAAGTATAATATGTAAGGCATCATTTGATTGGTAACATTTGGATTAATAACCTATGTATAATGCAACACAAACACTTGGATTATGGATGCATATACTATTATTGTGTTAACAAAGTATAAAATCTAATATAAAAGTATTCTGTGCACCCCTAGATATATCTATAAATGGGTCTGTAGGCAGTAAGTGAACCCTGTACTGGTTGTCAAATGATTGTTTCTTGTTTTTTAGCTGGAATTATTTCCCTCCTGGATGAAGACGAGCCTCAGCTGAAGGTACAGCAGGAACTCAAGCAAATATTCTGATACTTATTGTATCGACATTGGTTATTTCTCATTGTTGTTATTCCTCTGCAGGAGTTTGCGCTGCACAAACTGAACTCGGTTGTCAATGACTTCTGGGCCGAGATTTCAGAGTCTGTGGGTAAAATGTAAGCGACACTGTTTGTGACTTATTTTATGGTAAATTAGTTTGTTTGCATGCCTGACAGGTAGAACTGTACGATAGTGTAGAAATCTGACTTTGCAATATTTTATTTTTCTGTTATAAATATTGTGTTATGATTACAGTTTCACAAGATAGTCTGAATATTGCAATTTGACTTTTTCCGGGGAGTCAGAACAGTATTTGAACTTTTTTCAAATATTTCCCAAAGTATGTTTAACAGAGCAAGGAATTTTTCACAATGTTTCCTATAGTATTGACCTTATTCTAAAATGCGGAAGTGCTCCTGTGTTCGCGATTGTCTTAGAATTTCCGTTTCAGTCGCCTATGTGAGAAATGACAAGGAATAATAAACGGCAAAAAACGGTCAAACTACTTGCTCTACAAACAAATGTTTGCATGACTATACAGACCAAGTAGAATAATATAACAAGGAAATATCAGTTTGCAACATCAAACAGCGAAACAAGCAGTTTTTAATGTCTAAAAATGAATGGAAGTGAATGAGACCGGAAGTCTCGTGCCAAAAAGATTCAAATGGCAGCGCCCGCTCGTCTGCGGAGAATAAGGTCAATATTTTTTCTTCTTGAGAAAGTCGTTTTATTTTGGCTAGAATAAAAGCAGTTTTTAATTGTTTTAAACCCATTTTAATGTCAATATTATTAGCCCCCCTAAAGCTATATTTTGGCTCGTTTCCACTGACTGGTACAGTTCGGGTCGGTACGGGTCACCTTTATCAGTCTTGCGTTTCCACTACCAAGGGTACCCTTTTGGTGGGCATAGTGTATGACAGAAAGTTTCAGTCAACGTCATTCTTGCTCGAGAAAATGTCTACAATAAAGCTGTACAGGTCACTTACATATATGAAAAGCACTTCTCACAAAACAGATGCTTTACACACACAAATACTTTTCTTTGAACAGGAGTTGATTATAACTGCAGATCAATGATGGTGCGAAATAGCCTACTGTAACCTCTGTAATTATATTAAATAAATGAACATATATGTACACATACAGCCCCTTACCGTCACTGATATGTTACCAACTACAGAAAAACTGCACACAGCAGACATTTAGTCCTTGTTTAGGTTCAAAACAACACAAAATATAGCATACAGTCAGAGCTGATCTCTCATCTGTGTGTGTAATGTTCAGCAGCACGTGCAGCCTCTGTTAGAGAGTCACTCCATCATTCTCAGTTCATATTAGTCCAAAAAGGTGATGATGAATATTAAAACAAGGCAGTTTGTTCACGTTTGCTGAAGAAATAATGTGCTCCTTTTTTCCTTTATTTACTCTCGCATTTGTCAGTGTCTGACAGAATCAGGTTTCAAAAGCAGGTCAATAATCAAGCGCACGTTATTATCATCAGCTCAAGAAGTTTGTTATTTCAGATATAGACGTGCGCTAACCACAAGCAAGAAAGCGAAACCGCTCGCGCTTCAGACAGGCTGGTAAAAATCTACGAGGCACAGGGTAGATTCTGCACTACTCCATGGGTTTGTAGCTGTTCATCAAGACGACCATGGCTTGTTATTATATGTATATATAATTCCGCTGTAATCTCTCGGCTGTATATGTATTTTAAACATGACGGGTTTTTTGTTTTTATTCTCACTTATTGCGTAAGCGAATGACGTATCTCTCTAAACCTATAGCACTCAGCTTTACATCTAGCTCCGCCTTTTGGTACCCTTTTTCGTGTTTGGTACCCTTTCGAAAGGGTGCTGAAAAAGTTGTACAGTACGTTTTGGTTTGGTATGCCTTTTGACAGTGGAAACGGCCATAAAAGCGTACCAAACCGTAACGCACCACTCAGCGGAAACGGGCCTATTGTTTTGGATTGTCTTCAGAACAAACCACTGTCATACAAAAACTTGCCTAATTACCCAACTTTAGCGTAATTAACTTAGTGATGCCTTTAAATGTCACTTTAAGCTGTATAGAAGTGTCTCTATATATCTAGTTAAATATTATTTACTGTCATCATGACAGATCAAATAAATCGGTTATTAGAGATGAGTTATTAAAGAAATTGTTTTTAAAAAAGTGCTGAAAAAAACTCGCAAGATATCTGTTGGTAAATATTTGAAAATGTATATTTTAGGGCTAATTGTGCGTTTAGAGTGCTTTATGCTGCTATTATGCGCTCTGTGTTTGTCTTTCAGTGAGGTCCTGTATGAGGATGAGACGTTTCGCAGCCGGGAGTTTGCTGCATTGGTGGCTTCAAAGGTCTTTTACCACCTCGGCGCTTTCGACGAGTCTTTAAGCTACGCACTGGGCGCTGGAGATCTCTTCAATGTCAATGACGACTCTGAATATGTGGAGACCATTATTGGTAACTATTAATGATGTTCACAAGTATTTCTTGAGCTTAAATCAACACATATGAACGGTTTCTGAAAGATCATGCGACACTGAAGACTGGAGTAATGATGCTGAAAACTACAGTAATAAATGACATCAGCAGATCACTTGTAGACCAGCTGATCTACACGGCTTTGAAACGTTCAAATGTCTGTCTAAAACTGTACCATTAATTAACCGTGAGAAATTAAAGCATGGTAAATTGTGAAATGTATTAATCGCTGCATACCTATTCTAAAGACTTAATTGCTAGCATTATTGTAGTGTCAGCAATCATGTTTGTTTCGTCTTTGAATATATAACGTAATTTTTTAAGACCTTTTAACTTAATGGGCCCTATCATACACCCGGCGCAAGGCACGATGCAATTGTTGTTTGCTAGTTTCAGCTCGGCGCTAGAGTCGTTTTGCAGCACGCTGTTTAAATAGCAAATGCATTTGCGCTCATATGTGCGTTCATAGGCATTCTGGTCTAAAAAGGGAGGCGTGTTGAGGCGCATTGCTGGCGCGTTGCTATTTTGAGAAACTATAATAGACTGTTCAATAGACCAGATCAAAGCTGGTCTATTGTCCAGCGCAGAGCGTTTTAGTTGTGCGCCTTACTTACAAATTGCTTAGTACACACAGGATGTACTGCAATACGCAAATATCTTTACATATGAAAAAGAATTAAAGGATTAAAATATTACAAAACATTATTTTCTAGCCTACATCAATATAAAAACCACCGCCTACATGCCTTCATCTTGGGGGGCTTTTCAGTTTATTCATGACAATTTGCTTTTGTATAATGTTATTATTATTATCAGTATTATTTATTATACACGTATGTATATTTGTTTTATTAAAAACAAGCTTAGTTTTGTCCACCTGTCAGGTTTCAGACCATATGGGGCACAGGATGTAACTCAGTTGTTTGAACGCACTTTGTTATTATTGTTCATTTATTAGTTTGCTGGAAATTAGAACTGAATTTAGAAATCGTTTTGAAACAAATCTTTGCGCTTAACAAACTAAATTAATTATGTTTAGGCTAATGGATGTCTGTGCATACAACACATTTCCCTATCCACCAGAGTGAAAGTGAAAGTAAAGAATGAGGAGGCTCATCTCTCATTCTCGTGCTGCAGATGCTCGGTTTAACTGTTTTCTCTCTAGTGAAGCGCTCAGTTTTTACACTTAAAAAGTCCGCCATGTAAATAGCAAATGCACTTATGGCGCTGCAACTGGTTCTTAAAGGAAATGAGAGATGAGACTCTGATTGGTTTATTCTCTAAACACTCCTATAACTCATTAAGAGAATAAGCTCAACCCTGTTAGACCATGCGCCACGGCACAAAAGTGGATTTTTCCGTCCTTAAAATAGCAAAAGTGGATTCTGAAACGCCCTTAATGCTTTGCGCCCTGCGCTTTGGACTTTGCGCATGGATCGTCAAAATAGAGCCCAAATGACTTTAAATTATATACTTTAATTTTATTGACGGTAAAGTTTACTGACAGTGAATGAGTCAGGAGTTATCATTATTCTAGTGTTGCCATGACAACAAAGTAGTGTTAGTGCTAACAGCTGAAACAAGTATACAACATAGCAATGTCCTGTCAGTGGACTTTGCATTTCCGGTCATGTATTGAGATAATTTGAAAGCCATTGAAATGAATGGGTTTCATAGCGCAGCATTTTCAGCGTCTGCTGTGAAAGCTGCCGCATGGCCTTTTTTCAGCTCATCTTTTTGCCTGTTTTTCTCTCTCAGTAATTTTCTATAAATTCTGGCTGCAAAACTTTTGGTGCATCCCCCAAAACAACTGAACCCTCGTGGCTGCGGTGTGTCTCCTGAAAAAGTAAAGCGCTCTAATAATGGTCACAATACAAACAAACTCATTCAGGAGAATTTAGAAACCTGTGTGAAAGGGTTAAATAAGTGCTTAATCATTCTGGCCACCACTGTATATATTATAAATAAAAACACCTTTTTAGAAATTGTATTAATATCATAGTAATTTTGTCTTACCGTTTTTTTTTAATTAAATGATCACAGATTTGATCTGTTAAAAAAAAACATTACTGAAGTCTACTACTCGATGTACTAACGTTTAATCTCTTTGCTCATCAGCCAAGTGCATCGATCATTACACCAAGCAGCGTGTTGAGAACGCAGAGCTGCCGGAGGAAGAGGAGAAGAAGGACATCGACCCTCGTCTGGAGGGAATCGTCAACAAGATGTTCCAGAGATGTCTGGGAGATCACAAGTACAAACAGGCCATCGGCATCGCACTGGAGACCAGACGCCTGGACATCTTTGAGAAAACCATCCTGGAGTCTGTATGTCATGCATCTGCAGCGTCGTCATTACATATTGCTGATTCATTGTGTTGTTTGGGACAGTGTGTAAGGTTGAAGTGTGCGTCTGTTTTTGTTCTGGTTTTAATCTTATGTAGCCGTATTTTTAGTTCACTAGAATTTATTTCTCTTGCTTGACTGTGTATGTTGGTTGCATGATGCATCTTTGGTTTTGTGGGCAATGGGGTATATGCCGAGCTAGTGTGTTTCCCATACTGATAAACTTCCAGTAACATGTTTTTTCCATTTTTATACGGTTCCTTTTACAGCATCGATGTTGTAATGTAATTCAAATACAATCAAAATACAATACAAAACAAGTTAAACAGACTTTAGCATTCATTTAGTTGCTCAAGTGTAAAACGAGACCATTTGCTCGCATGCGCCCGTCAGAATCGGCAGGATAGCGCAGAAGCTCCACTGAATATACTGGGGTAAAATAAATGTTCATATTATAAAGACATGGCAGGGGGAAATGTATTGTAATGCAGTGCTTCTTGTACAATCTGAGACCCACTTTATATCAGATATCATTCAGCCAGTGGAGATCACTGATTTTTAAAGAAAACAGACCTTAAACGGGCTGATTTTGCATTAGCACACAATTCACCGGAAACAATAAATCCAGGTTACTGGCAAATTAAAAGTCCTATTAGCATGCTTCAGCATATACCCTATAGTGTGTGTGTGTGTGTGTGTGTGTGTGTGTGTGTGTGTGTGTGTGTGTGTGTGCGTGCGTGCGTGCGTGCGTGCGTGCGTGCGTGCGTGCGTGCGTGCGTGCGTGCGTGCGTGCGTGCGTGCGTGCGTGCGTGCGTGCGTGCGTGCGTGCGTGCGTGCGTGCGTGCGTGCGTGCGTGCGTGCGTGCGTGCGTGCGTGCGTGCGTGCGTGCGTGCGTGCGTGCGTGCTGATTTCTTATAAAAAAAAAATATATATATATATATATATATATGTAATTTATTCATAAATAAATTATTATTGAATGCACGGGATCACTTTTTTTCTCGAATTCTGCCAATTTTGTCTCGTATTTAATTTTTTTTCCCCCACTTTGGGCTTCATAGTAATGTTCATTTTACATTTTTAATATTTAATTTACAGCAATCAAAAATAATGTCTGATTAAGTGAAATAATTTAAAAATAAAAAATAAAAAAAGACATGTTTTGTTAACCACTGAAATTAGTTGTTGAAGAAATTAGTTACTAGAAATGCGTTAGACTTTATCACTCTTTAAATTACAATTATTTTTTTTAAAAATTAGATATTAATAGACATAACACATGACAGGGTTATAAGTTTGTCCTCCACGTCGAGTAAGTCGTAGCTGTCATATGTCAATGAGCTTGTGAATGTGATGTCATAACCTCAGCAATTTAAAGACAACACATTTTTGTAACTTCTTGTTGTTTTCCTGCAGAATGACATTGGTGGTTTGCTGGCCTACAGCCTGAAGATCTGCATGTCCCTCATGCAGAACAAGAAGTTTCGCAATGAAGTTCTGCGCGTTTTGGTCAAGCTGTACATGAACCTGGAGAAGCCCGACTTCATCAACGTCTGCCAGGTGATCTGTCCCGTACAGCATACAACACTAAAGGGCCGCTCACATCAAGCATGATAACGAGAAGGATCTAGTTCTGAAGATTGTTCAAAGAGTAGCATAGGTCACAGCACAACTACAATGATAAACACACAAAGGAACAATATAATTGGGATCACTTTCAAAAGGATCTTTCTCCGGCTGATGAACGATAAAATACACCAGGTTAAACGCCACAACAATTACATCAAATAACTTTACTTAGTATGTTTGACTCGTTAACCGGATCTCTGCTCCATCAGTGTCTTGTCTCTGTCACCGACTGCTGTTTATCTGCTGTAAAGCATGACTAGGCCCACACGGAATCTGTGCGCGCAGATTTCCGCGGATTTTTAGCCCATCATTAATTCTGTTTGTTTACTTGAGTAAATGTGTGTAAATCTATATTTATTCAGATTTTTAATTAATTACATTAATATTATTGACTAATGTGAAAATGTTCATCTGATTTCTGTACAATGCAGTTTGTTCAGTATTATTTTTTGTCTTTTACTAGATATATTATATGGCAAACTTGCTTTATTTACCAAATAAGGTGAATCTAATTAGATTTGCATTTTAAGCATTAAATAAAAGTTAAAAATATACTATATTTTATTTCATATATTAAGGTTTTAGTTATGATACTCCCAAAATAATTCAGCAGAAATCCGCAGACTTTTATCAAAATTCTTCGCAGAAATAGCAAGAAATGTCCGCTGATTCCTTCTGGCCCTATGCATGAGAGTCAAACACATGTGGAAAAGGTGGGTGGGGAGAACCAGCTCATTTGCATTTAAAGGCACAGGCTACAAAAATATCTACACTGTTCTTTGAGCCTAAAATGGCCCAATTCTGCATTGTATAATAAACAATACAATAGTGTTTTGTTGAAACTTCACAGATACATTCTGGAGACAGCAAAGACACATCTTATAAAAGAGGTCAAATAGGAGCCCTTTAAATAAAAATATCTAATACAGCTGTATTCCTCTGCGCTTTTTCTTTGTCATTGAACTTTTTTATTTTATTTAGAACTTTTATACCCCACACAACCTGAAATTCACAATACAAAATCAGCATTCAGGAAAATAATGTAAACAAATTATAATAAAAATGATAGCAAAACAAAAACGATAACAAATATAAAACAATACAAACGATACAACAGATCAACCCTTCAATTTTCCTTCTATGTGCTCTCCAAATATTGCAAAAAGCTACCCCATTTCTGAATAAAAGTATGAGTGGAGTCCGGAAGTCTTGCCAACATACGTTCATTTGATGCAGTAGAAGTCATCAGCTCAACCCACTCCCTAAAAGAGGGAGTATCGGAGTTCTTCCAATTTCACAGCACCAGTCTCACAGCAATAATACATTTACATTTAGTCATTTAGCAGACGCTTTTATCCAAAGCAACTTACAAATGAGGACAAGCAAGCAATTTACACAACTATAAGAGCAACAATGAATAAGTGCTATAGGCAAGTTTCAGACCTGTAAAGTCTAAGAAGGAAAGTATTAGTACATTTTTTTATTTTTTTATTTTTTTTTTTTTTGAGTACAGTTAGTGGTATATCCAGAGAGGCAATTGCAGATTAGGAAGTGAACTGGAGACTAAATATTTGAGTTTTTAGTGGTTTCTTGAAGACAGCGAGTGACTCTGCATGTGCTGATGCAGTTAGGGAGTTCATTTCACCAACTGGGCAGATTGAACGTGAGCGTTCGCAAAACTGATTTCTTTCCTCTTTGGGATTAAACCACGAGGTGACGATGACTAGCCCAGCCTGTGCTTTAGATATTCTGTTCTGTAAAGTGGACGTATCACCAAGAAGACAGACTCTTGGGGAGTAAGGTAAAGGTTGTCCCAGGGATTTCTCCACGTTTTGAATAACTCTTGTCCAGAATGGAGCCACCAAATGACAGTTCCTCATTAAATGTACAAAGGTGCCCACAGAATTTCCAACAGTGGTTACTTTTCAATAATCCCATCCTATGCAGTCTTACTGGGGTCAAGTAATACCGATTAATTTTCTTGAAATGTCTGAGTTTTCCCTCTGAGCTTTCTCTCTGTGTTCCTCTTCCTCGCAGTGTCTGATTTTCCTGGATGATCCTCAAGCTGTGAGCGACATCTTGGAAAAGCTGGTGAAGGAGGATAACCTGCTGATGGCCTACCAGATCTGCTTTGACCTGTATGAGAGTGCCAGCCAGCAGTTCCTCTCCTCCGTCATCCAGAACCTACGGACTGTCGGCACACCAATCCCTGCAGTGCCCGGATCTACCAACACGGGCACTGTACCCACGCCAGACAAAGACAGGTGAGACACTCGCATGCTTTATATGAGGGTCATCAGGTCTGTGTTGTTGTTTCAGATGAGGAACTGAAGGTGCAGCTCGATGGGCTTTCCCCCTCTGATGACACGTACAAAAGGAGAATGTCAATCAGAGTGTTTCTGCAGACTGTTCTTACCACTATTAATACACTTTTACCATTAGAGGCTGCTTATAATTACACACAACTGTGTTTAAACACCTTACAAAATGGATTTTCAGCCTAATAGGCCCCCCTTTAAAGGGTCATGAAACACCAGAACACATGTGTTGAGCTGTTGACAGTGGTATATGTGTCCCACACTGCTAAAAACACTATTAGGACACCTATATTTCACTAAAAAGTGTAAATTGGTTGTTTTTGCGTTATTTCAAGCAAATTCGTACTTCCGGTTTGAAACAAATTTTTGAAGCTGCGTCACGGCCATGACATAATAGCGTGTATTCCAGCGTGCAGACTGGACGTCTGTGCCAGAGTGTGTCTTATTACGTCTTACAGTGTGCTGCATTAATGCATGAGTAAGGCTTGGTTCAAACCAATCAGCGCGCTCTGTTGTGCAACTTCATTAATATTCATTACTGTCACAGTGTTTAGACGACAGAGACGCCACGTTGTGTTGGCAAAACAAGCGTGAAGTGTTGCTTTTATAGTTTGCCACAGTTTTGTTTTCATTTTCTCTCTGTGAGAGCTCAGCTGGAGTCACGTGTGGATTAAGTGTACGCGACGCTCGACAACAATAACTTACATGTCTAAGGAGGAACATTGTTTACCTGAGAGCTGTTCTCATCTGCAAACGCTGTGATCCGGATTCGCTTGTCGTCTCCTCTTAATTAAAAACGCAGCTCTAGTTGCTCTAGTCTCTACATATTTGGTAAGTGAGCGACCAGTGCTCTTTGTTTTTTCAGTTTGTTCGTATCGAACTAACTATTGCACCGAGTGTAAACATGTTAGCACCACAACCAAACTTTAACCTCATGTAGGATTTTCACCGCATTTTGTGACCGGAATAACACACGCGGCTTTCTGACGCTACCTGCCATGTGCATCTAAGTTTCTGGGAAATGCAGAGGGTTTTTTTCTCTCATTCGCCCTGCGGTATCAAACATTGCATGAAAAATACACACTTAGTGCAGTTCCTCAGCGCGTGCCCAAATAGACACTCCCACTCCATCCCCCTTTAGTTCCTCCGACACTCCCCCCTAAACAGAGCTGGACACGCCCACTTTTCTGACTTTTTCCAAAGTAGAGGTGTGAAAACACCCTGCTGAAACGAGGGGGTTTCATGGCCCTTTAAAGAGAAATGTTCCTCTATTCCTAACAAAGACTGGGATATGCTGTTTTTTAATCATAATGTTTGACATGTTAAATTTATAAATGCTTTCATATCGTTTCAGTGATTCAATGGAGACAGAGGATAAAGCTGGAAGTTCTCCTGCTGGGAAAACGGCAGACGCTGTGAGTCTTCAACTCTTCACATAATGCAGTGCTTGTATGAAAATCGGTGTTTATTTTATTGATCTCAATTGCTATAGAAGGACGAGCCCAAAGATCAGAATTCAAAAATGATCAAGATACTCAGCGGAGAAATGGCCATCGAGCTGCACCTTCAGTTCCTCATCCGAAACAACAACACAGACCTGATGATCCTCAAAAACACTAAGGTGAGAGGCTGGTTTACAAGAGCTGCTTCATCCAAAAATAAACATTTACTCTCCCTCAAGTGGATCCAAACCTTTAGTAGTTTCTTGTGACACAGCTCGCTGCAGAGCCACTTGAGCTCCAGCGAGGGGGAGCTTGAGCTCCTATAAGCTGTTTTAATGCGTACACCCACCCCTAACCCCAACCCCCAGTGACATCACTCGTAGAAGAAGTGCAAGGAAGGAGGAGCTAGAGCTCAAGCTCCCCCTTGCTAGAGCTCAGCTCTGCCCAAGTGGCTCTGCAGTGAGCACCACTTGAGTTTCTTTCCTCTGTTGAACCTAAAATAAGAGATTTTTTTCAGCACATTTCTAAACATAATAGTTTTCATAACTCATTTCTAATGACTGATTTCTTTTCCATCATGACAGCTCATAATATTTGACTAGATTTTTTTCAAGATACTAGTGTTCGACTGTAAAGGGCGCATAGTTTACACCTTTTTTATGATTTAATACTATGGTTGTTCTGTGTGTGCCAGTTTAGGTTCAGTTTAAAGCACAGTTCAGATTTGTTTATTGTAATGTGTTAAAGGTGTTATGTTGTGCGTGTGCACACAGCTCGCTGTCTTAGGGGCGTGTTGCTTCACATGAAAATTTGTTTCAGCTTCCCGCCCAATGTAACAAGGGGCGAAGCCAAGAGCTCACCCGCTCTGTGTTTGCAGCAGACAGAGAGAAGCTAAACTAGGATTAGCATTCAGCTGTACATGTACGACTCGGACACAGACCAGAGAGTACAAAATTATTTGTGTCTTTGTATAGTTTTACAGACAACTGTGTGCTAGTTTCAAGTGCCGAGCTTGTAGACTGAGACTAATAACCACGCACACTAAATTAACTTTGACTGAGGCACCGGATGCGCCACTCAAAGCCACGACACGGCACATCAGACTCTCTCTGTGGTGCAGCAGAAATATGAAGTGTCCCAAATCGTCGTGCCACGCATTTTAGAACTCTAAACACAGGTTTCCATCAGGGCACACACAACAACGCCCCAAGTCTTGAAGCGGCACCGCGTGCACCCCGACAGAAACCCACACCAGAATTCTAAAATGCATGGCGCTGCGTCAGCGTCGCGCCACGCAGAGCGGTGCTTCTGGTGTGCAACCTGGAAGCAAGTTTGTTATTTTATTTCCAATGGAGAGACGTGCACATGAGGCAACGCGCTTGCAGTTTTCCAGCTGCACCTAGTTAAGATCACACGGAGCATCTTAAATGTGAGAAATGCAAACGGCTGAAGTTTAAGGTGGACGCAATGAAAAGTACACATGTTTGCAAACCTACCTAATGTTACAAACAATAATTCCGATGAGAGCGATCATGTGAATATTGATCTTGCGTTGAGCCCAATGAGCCTTACAGCTAAAAATAGAGCAAGGGTGTTCCTTTAGTGACATCGCTTTGACTCGCATGCTGAAACTAAGGATTAGGTGACGTGCCTGTCAATCAATGTTGGTGGGCGGGGGGACTGCACTCCTACTTCAAGTTGCGGTCACTCTGAAAACAAATAATTGTCAACAATCTTTACAATTATGACCAAAATAATCAAGATTATGATTTTTTCCCATAATCGAGTAGCCCTATAATTTTGTATGGGCCCTAAAAGATGTTGCAAAAATGTAAATGGCCCTTATGAAGAAAAAAAAAAAACTCAGTCAGGTTTGTAAAAAAATGAACAAATGAATTTAAAGCTTCATTTATGTGAAGCTGCTTTGACACAATCTACATTGTAAAAGCGCTATACAAATAAAGCTGAGTTGAATTGAATTGAATTAAATTTAAATAGTTTTAGGTAAACTGTCTCTTCAAGAGTCTATTAGTCTTTGTGAGTTTATCATGAATAAAATCATCACAATACTCCACAAGCTAATTATAGCCTAAATGGGACTTGTTTCAGGATGCGGTGCGAAATTCAGTGTGTCACACAGCGACGGTCATAGCAAACTCCTTCATGCATACGGGGACAACGAGTGACCAGTTTCTACGGTAAGCCACATTTACATTATATATCGCTAGTGTAAATTTGGCCTGTTATTACTGATTACACTGTTAAAAATGTCTATTAATAAACAGCTACTGTCTTTTGTGCGTGTTGGGTTCATTTATGATTGTGAATTGAATTGTGATGTTGACTTTTGGGCTTGAATATTCAACTCTACAGTTTTACAAAGTGACTTTTATTGACGTTTTAGTCATTTGAGCTAATATAATGTATAAGAAATAATATACAGCGAAAGGAGTCTGTAAAATGTACTGTAAAACAATTTATTACAAGGTTATTGTAGCGTAATATACAACACCGACCCAGACAATATAGCACTTTTTAACAATGTTCATAAAAGTCTCTATTTACATGTTTTCAGAGTTAAAAGTTGTTGCAAGAAAGATCAAGATCCCATGATGCAATTGAAAAGTGGAAATAAATAGATAAATAAAAACATGAAGCACAAAATACAGAAAACTGCTGATTTCCAGATGTTTTAGTTGAGTGTATATAGTGACAGTAAATTGTGTTTTTATTTTGCAGAGAGAATTTGGAGTGGCTGGCAAGAGCAACAAACTGGGCCAAATTCACAGCGACAGCCAGCCTCGGCGTCATTCACAAGGTCTCAGATAGTGATTAAAATGTTTTTACATATTTTGTTAGAGGTGTTTCAATTTTAAATGTTTTTGTTTTAGATCTTTGACATTTATTAGGTATATTTTTGTTTACATCTGCTTGTTTTTTTCCATTTTTGTTTTATTGAATGTTTATTTTTGATGGATTTGTGTTCGTTAGTTTGTGTATATGTTTTTGTTATGCCCCATTCACACGGAGCTTCAGTGTCAACGCTTGACTGAAGGCGTGTCTGAAGTTGGGGCTAACGCAAACATTATAGACGTGTCAGCCAATGAAATTCAGTCAGTAATAGGCCACTGTCTAGCTGGTGTATTGGCATACTATTGGCATCGAGCTAGTTGAACTAGTCCCAACTTCTGCAGCGAGCAACGCCTCTGAAGTGACGCAGACGGATCCACAATGCAGTTTGGCAACACCTGACATCAACCATTCAAAGTGAATGGGAAGCGTTGACGCTGACGGCCCGTGTGTGAATGGGGCGTTAGTGTTTAATTTTGGTTATTTTCATTTTAAATGCTTTATGTTTTATAGGTTCGTAGCTAGTGGTTTGTTTTAGATATTCACTCGAAATATTTAGTGCTTGTTTATTTGTTTTCTAGTTTGTACTTTTTTGTTTATTTTTTTATTTTGGTTATTTAGTTTTGTGCTGTATTTTGTTTTGCTTTTGTAGTTTAGTTTTTAGATAGCTTGTGTTAGTATTTAGATGTTGTTGTTTTATTATTAGTTTGATTTTAAATGCTAGTTTTTGCTTTATAGGTTTGTAGTTTGTATTCCTTCAGGAGTTTAGCTTTAGATGGTGATTTGTTTTTAGATTTTTTGTTGAAATATCTTTGTTTTTCCTTTAAAGGATTATTATACGCTATTTGTTGTTTTAAAAAATGATAATTATGGTTATCCGTAACAAGTTAAACACCGCAAAAAGTTTGATTTAGTTTTTGAATTTAATCATATATATTTTTAAGCTCTAACCATAGATCATTCATTCTAATCAGATATTAGCTATTTTGAAGTATTAAATTCCTTAACTTTATTTCATCACCATTAACGTAGTGTTTTTTTACTTGTGTATACAGGGTCATGAAAAAGAAGCGCTGCAGTTAATGGCGACGTATCTGCCCAAAGACACCTCACCTGGATCAGCCTATCAGGAGGGCGGAGGGTTGTATGCGCTAGGGCTCATCCACGCTAATCACGGCGGAGACATCATCGACTACCTGCTGAGCCAGTTGAAGAATGCCAGCAATGATGTACGTTCACAATCACGCTCAGTTAAAACTTTACCGTAGGCTTGCACAATATATAGCCAAATTATCAATATCACCATAAGTGTATATGCAGTGGTGTAATATAGCTGTACAGTAGTGCTCCACAATATATAGCCAGATTATAAATATCGTGATGAGTATATGCAGTGGCGTAATATAGCTGTACAGTAGTTTTGCACATTATATAATAAAGTTGTTAATATCGCAATAAGCATGTATGCCGTAGTATAATATAGTTTACAGTAGGGCTGCACCAAATATAGCCAAATTATCAATATCGCCTCAAGAGTATAGTGGTGTAATATAGCTGTACAGTAGGGCTTCATAATATATAGCCAAATTATCAACAGGGTTCAACACTAAGGACATTTTCTACTTGCCCGACTGTACCAGCAGTTCAGATTTTTACTTGCCCTGCCAAAATTTTCACTGGCCCCACCAAAATAAATAAATAAATAAAAATAGCCAAATATTTTAAATAATGTGTCAAAAATAATGTCTGTGAATCTAGAATTTAAATATTTTTAAAATGTAAAAATATTTCGCAGTAAAATATAGCAGTATGGAAAATGTGCAGGTATTTTATTGCAAAACAAAAAGTGGCGGACTTAAAAAAAACTGTGCAAAACATCACTTAATTTTTTTTTGTCTTGTTGTACCCATGTAAATATCTGTTTCCACAACGTTAGAAACAGACGTTTTCTTTTAGCCTCATAATTTGATGTTGCTGTCATGTTGCCGTCTCTTCACTGTACTGGTTTTTACCAGGTTGTGGAAAAAAAAACGTGCTCACAGCATCCAATCAGATAAAAGGAACCAAAAAGCAATATAGTGTTTACGTTTAAGATTTAGATAATGTCTACCTTACTATCAGGTCTTACTATCTTTAGCCCCGCCTTTTTAGTAGTTGCAGTTCTGCCTTTGGCTAGAGTGTGAAAATTACAACGGCCGATCAGAGTCAGCATATATGCTCAGGTTTTCACTCGTGTATAATGTTATTAAGTTTTTTTTTTGTCTGAATTACGATTAATTAGATCTGAAAAACATGTTACTTTTTAAATTAAAAACGTAAAACGTAAATATAATATCGTTATCGCAATACTCAACAACAACACGTATTTTTCCAGCATTGTGCAGCATTGCATCTGCAGAAATGTCTATTTCTCTTTTTCAGATTGTCCGTCATGGTGGCGCTCTGGGTCTGGGTTTAGCTGCGCTGGGCACCGCTCGCCAAGACGTCTATGATCTGCTCAAATCAAACCTTTATCAGGATGATGCAGTAACCGGTATGTCAAATATGCATTCATTCATTTATCTTTAGCCCATTAGGGGTCGCCACAGCAGAATGAACCACCAACTACTTCAGCTATTTTTTTATTCGCTATTTTTACCTATTGGATGCCCATCCAGCCACAACCCAGAACTGGGAAATCAAATACTTCTAATATTTACATTGATACATGCTTTAAGTCAATTGTTTCTAAATTAGAGACCTGCTCGGGATGATTTCAGTCCTGCTCTCGCAAGATTCAGTCTCGCTCCTTCAATAATATCTATTAGTTGACTATGTTCTGGCCAAATTAAGACTTAAAATAAAATGAGAACATCAACAACAGAACACAAGGCTTAAAGATATTTCCATTTTACACTATTGGCTGTTTTTTAGAATGGGGAGGGGCTACTTGATGCCCCACCCTCTCCGTGTTTGTATGTTAGTATGTTATGTATGTATGTAGTATGTATATTAGTCTCACTGCGGTGGTCTTTATTTGTTGTTGTGCAGGTGAAGCGGCCGGTCTTGCTCTGGGACTGGTGATGTTGGGCTCAAAGTCAGCTCAGGCCATCGAGGACATGGTGGGCTACGCTCAGGAGACGCAGCACGAGAAGATCCTGCGGGGTCTTGCGGTCGGCATCGCCATGGTGATGTATGGCAGAATGGAGGAGGCCGACGCGCTCATCGAGAGTCTCTGCAGGGACAAGGTGAGCACAGATGTTCACACACAATCCCAGTTCTCTTTAGCTCGAAGGTGTTGGGCTAACGGCTGATTGAAGGTTATTGCACACTGAATCCGAAATTTTCATCCGTAATTTTTGCACGTTAAATAAATTCGACTTACGTCTGTCATAAAAAAAAGTTCAAACCGGGTTTGATTTACTTATTTTTTTTTTTTTTCTTGTTTTGTATCTGAAAAGGCATTTTAGAGGTGTTTTGAAAGTTCAGAGTCAACGTACAAGCAAAAAGCTAAATACAAAGTGCCGTCACTTCAGCACAGATAACTAGGGTTGGGTATCGTTTGGGGTTATTTCGATACCGGTGCTGAATCAATACCAAAAATATATATTACAGCTGCACAATTAATTGAAAAAAGATGGCGATCTCGATTCGACCCCCTAGACGATCTTAATCCAGCATTTCTACGTGTGACGTGAGCGGTTATCACATAGAGGGCAGGCACGCGCTCTACTTGATGATAGATGCGCGGGCGTCTACTTTAGTGAACAGAACCTGCGTAGGCTGTGAGTTACAGGTAATAAAGTTGTAAATAATGTTCAGTTTGTGGCAAAGAGTGATCGTTCGAGAGCCGCACGCGAAGTATGAACAGCACTAGCGGTGAAAATAAGACTGAAAGTGTGCACTTCATTTAAAGAATCATATCGCATTTTAGAGTTATGACTGCAACAAGCATTTGATACGTTTTTTCTTTCATAGCGAACCCAAAGTTGTGCATGAAAATAAATGTTTACAATGTCAGTATAACTACTCTAGCCTATATAATGTTGATTTTACCAGTGAATTAAATGGTCTACTAATGTTGTCATTGACAGATTGCAAGCATATAATAATTCTGATGTGAAATTATGTTTGAGATATACAAGTAGAATACAATTATTTATAGAAACCAGTAGACCTACACATAATATTATTATTGTTGTTTTACCATATGTTTGAGAAAAAACTATAATAAATGCTGACTCATATTAACCTTTATTTTACATCTACAGAATCGTGAGAAAATCGTGATCTTTATTATAAGCAAAAAAAAATCGTGATTCTCATTTTAGCCAAATATATATATTTATTTTTTTTTATTTTTTTAAATCATAGTTGAACAATTTAAATATTTATAATAAGTTTAAAGTAAACATCAATTCATATTTTTTATATTTGAATTGCGTTAATAAATTTCTTTTGATCATTTGTTGGTCAGCATGAATGCAAGATTTGGCAGTAGGTTTTTAACTTCCTCTCTGTCGAGTTTCTTCAAGAGTGTTTTGTTTTTTCTGAACACTATCTTAATGTAAAAGTAGCTCAAAGTAAAACTTCACACTGTTTCAAGGCCTAAAGGGTCTGTTCACTCCAGAAGTGATGGTAAATGTTCATTTTTGATGCACAGTCGCCCTGACATTATATACTCCTGGCCATAATTCAGACTTAAAGTTACTTAGAAAAGTCTTTGCTTAAAGAAATATATTTTTGCACAAGGATGCCTCTTGTACATCATCTTATTATCTTTTGGCACAAGCCGATGTCGTTTCCCGTTGAAATATAAATAAGTTATAATAAAATAAATATAACTTGATGTCAGAATTTGCCTGGGTGGTGATAAATTTTGGGTGTTGAGGTTGTTCGCGAATGAGTATGTATGGTAGAGCATGTGTAAAACATATGCCAGAGTAATTGGCGGTTCATTCTGCTGTGGCAACCCCTGATAAATAAGGGTCTAAGCCGAAAAGGAAAATGAATAAATTAATTAAATATAAAAAATGATGTTTTGTCTCATTGTTAGAATCGATTCTTTTATAATAATTCATGTTTTTAATTTGAGACTTTAGTCAGATGTTAGCTTCATCTTTTGTGCTTCAGCGGTCGGCTTTGCTTTTGTTTTAGATGCTTTGTATTACATTATTTCATACAAACTTTTCTGGGTTATTTTGCTATGCGTTCATGCTAATTCAGTCTCTCAGCAGGCAGAATAAACTCTTTGTAGCCTTAACTGTTTCCAGAATGCTGTGTTTATTTTGTGAATGTGTTAACCGTGTGGTTTGCTGATGTCTGCTCCGTTCAGACGTTACCCTGAGCTTCTGCTTTATCTCACTGTCCCGACAGGACCCCATCCTGCGCCGTTCGGGAATGTACACAGTGGCTATGGCGTACTGCGGCTCGGGGAACAACAAAGCCATCCGACGCCTGCTGCACGTGGCTGTGAGTCTCACTCTAGCGCACATATTCCAGACTAACACTTTATTATTAGACGCAAACAAATATGAGGCTCATACTTCAGTTACAGACGAGAGCTTTTTTCATAGTTTATTCATAGCCATTTTATTCATAGCTTTCAATAAATATTTGTGATCTGAGGGGTATTGCTCAAAAGTGGAATCATTATAGTGACGATAAGAGAAAAAGTGCGACTTGACCCAGTTTAATCAGGTCCTCCTGACTTCGTCTCTTGTTTGGAGCCGTGTCCGAGTCTGCTAGATCCTTTCAGAGGTGTAACATAATATATCCCGCTATCTTCCTGTAAAGATATTTTCCTGTATTTCTCCCATATTAAAAATATCAAAGTATTTTGTTATAAAGTTGATAGGTTCAGCAGCCTTACATTTCTTCACTGTAAAAGGGAAATACTTAGCTATTATGTAACTTAGATTTACATTAGACAAATACTACTTATTGATTTATTCATTCTTTTATTTAAAGAATTTTAATTTGATTAATTTAATTTAATTTAATTATTATTTTAGTTTATTAAAAATAAGTTTTTTATTTATTTATAAATTTTAAATTAATTCATTAAAAATTATTTATTTATTTTCATTTGTTTTACATTTATTTACATTTAATTAATTTATTTAAATTATTAAAATTAATGTTCATTTATTTAAATAGTAATTTATTTATGTATTGTAATTTATTTTATTTTATTTATTTAAAATTATTTAATTAATCTTTTTTAATTTAATTTATTTATCTAACTTTAATTTATTTTAAATTCATTTATTTAAATTTTATTTATTTATTTAAAACATATATATTTATTGACATTTATTTTTAGTGTAAAATTATTATTTATGTTTAAATGCCAAAACTTTTTTCACTTATTTTTAAGTCCAAAGGGAATTGGACTATTGTTTGTTTTTTATTATTGTTTTGTGTCGTATTTTTTGGTTACTGAGCAGCAATAAACAACACTTTAAAATATAAGGAGTTTTCATGTGATTTTCTAAACTAGCAGTGTTTTTAAATGAATGAATGCAGAATGAATGCAGACATATCCTAAGACAGGGGTGTCCAAAGTCGGTCCTGGAGGGCCAGTGTCCTGCTGACTTTAGCTCCAACATGCTTCAACACACCTGCCTGGAAGTTTCTAGTATACCTAGTAAGAGCTTGATTAGCTGGTTCAGGTGTGTTTGATTAGGGTTGGAGCTTATCTCTCCAGGACACCGGCCCTCGAGGAGCGAGTGTGGACACCCCAGTCCTAAGAAAATAACCAAATAAAACAAAACGAAAGAAGAAACAGTTCCAGTATTCACCCATGAAGACTTAAAAACTATTCTTTTACACGAAATAGCTGCACATTATTTAAAAAAAGCTATTTTTGGTGTATTTCCTACAGGGGGCGACATTGCTGTTATTTATTTGACGTCTGGCAAATTTACTTTCCCTCTTCTGCTGTATTTTTGAGCTTCAAAACATGAATATGCCAATGTAATATACGTATACTGTTGAGAAACTCCTCTAATTCAAATTTGAGACTTGCATGTATATAGTTTTTACTAAATTACACGTGAAGCTATAAATTAAGCAGATGCAGTCCAAAAGTAATGATTTAAACACCCAAAAATGTTCAATTCTGTCATGTATAACTCACCCTTTAATTGTTTCAAACTAATACAAGTTTCTCTCTTCAGTTGAACACAGAAGAAGATATTTTGAAGAATGTTGAAACTTATTATGCAAGTCAATAGTTTTCCAACATTCTTCAAAATATCTTCTTTTGTGTTTAACAGAAGAAATAAACTCCTAAAGGGTATTAATAGCCAACTGATGGCGAGTAAATAGTGAGCAAACTTCATTTTTGCGCCCCTTTAAAAATGCAATGCTGGCATTGTGCTGAGTGTTTTGGTCCTCTTTCTGTCAGGTCAGTGATGTAAACGATGACGTCCGGAGGGCTGCGGTGGAGTCCATCGGGTTCATCATGTTCAGGTATGATTTCACCTGTCTCTTTCCCTCTCATTATCCCTCGCTGTGGTTATAAACAGACCTCAGCCGCTCTCAGAAGGCTTGCCAGAAACCCTGATTAATCAACTCTTAATGTATACACAGAGCAGATTCCTCCCGTTCCCATTGCTCTGGTGCACTTTTCCAAACGTGTCGCCTGAAGTGCTTGTTGCCCCAGTTGATTTCACTCAAGATCAATCGCTTCCTCCTTTTACACCCCCGAGTTATAGCCAGGGAGAGTTTGCCCACATTTTGGCATCATCTTTTGCTTCTAAGACTCTTCCTGCATCGGTGTTTGACCTTAGATTGATCTGAGCAATAGTTCAACCAAAGGATAATCACTATTTACTATGGCTGTAATAGTGGACGGAGGTCACAGTGTGGTATGTACTGTACCTCGATTTTGTTCGGTATGAGTAGGGTACAACCGGAATAATAAGAAATCAATCTCCATTACTTGCCTTTTTTTATATTTTAAACAGGCAGATGTGTGTTGTCACAATCAGCTACAGAACTGTAAAGCTTGTTTGTAAATTACGTCTGTAAATTATCATTTTTTTGTAGCTCAAGTTTTTATTTTTAATTCTTATCGTTTATTTCTGCCTTTAAGTTGCATTATGGGAGCTTGATCTTTCTTCTAACAGCTTTTAACCTTGAAATGTTTGAAGAAATTGACCTATTACAATTTATTAAAATTCAAATTATTAAAATTAATAGTGTAGTGTGCTGTATTGTCAGTGTTGGTGAGGTATTTTACCCTACAAAAACCTTGTAATAAACCGCCAGCACATTTTCTGTTATTTTACACACTTATTCTTTTTAGGTATTATTTCTTATATCGAGCCTCGGCTCAGTCTGCATTTTTGTGTGGAGTTTGCATGTTCTCCCTGCGTTTTCCCCCACAGTCCAAAGACATGCAGTACAGGTGAATTGGGTAGGCTAAATTGTCTGTAGTGTATAAGTGTGTGTGTGGATGTTTCCCAGAGATGGGTTGCGGCTGGAAGGGCATTCGCTGCGTAAACTTGCTGGATAAGTTGGCGGTTCATTCCACTGTGGCGACCCCAGATTAATAAAGGGACTTAGCCGACAAGAAAATGAATGAATTTATTATACCTTATATTATTTCAAATGACTAAAATGTCAATAAAAGTCACTTTGCTGAACTGCAGAGTTGAATTTTCACCATCAGAAGGCAATAGAGCAGAGATCAACATCTCATAATGCAATTCACAACCGTAAATAAACTGAAAACACACAAAATACTGAAACTGTTCATTAACAGATATGTTTTTTACAGTGTACTTGTGATGCAAAAGTACCAAATAAAGACTATAATAAAAATTAAAATGTTTGTTAAAATTAGGAAACTGCCTATTCAATATTAAAGGGTTGAGCCCAACCCTCTCCTAACAACAGAACAACTTGCATTGTGCATAAGCTTCAAAACTGAAATCTCTTTTAATGCAAATGCTATCACTGACCTGATGTCCTTTATATTGAGCATGTAGAGAAAGGGTTTAGACTTGTGTGAGCGCGAGAGGAGACAGACTCTTATATATCCATTTGTTTTTATATGCAAACGTGGTTGACGGATGTGCGTGACCATTTTAGACTTGCATCTTTTGCAGCTCCTCACAAGAGCACTGCATTTTTAGACAGTCTGTCAAGATAAAATGGTTTCAGCTGGGCTTATCACGCTATGCATGTTCTGCTGTAGGATATATTGCATCAAAATATATTGCGATAAACAATATTATTGTCATTTTAAGGTCATTTTATGCCACTCATTATATAATGCCAGAATGACAATGTAATATCATCACAACCAGAGGTGGGTAGAGTATCCAAAATCTATACTCAAGTAGAAGTACAAGTACCTGCGGAAATTTTTACTCAAGTAAAAGTAACAACCTTAAAAGTTACTTGAGTAAAAGTAAAAAAGTATCTAATAAAAAATTATTAGAGTAAATGGTTAGTAGTTACTTTTCATTACATACATATATATATATATATATATATATATATATATATATATATATATATATATATATATATATATATATATATATATACAATTTCTGTTTAATGGAGAGTAGATTTTTTTCAGCACATTTCTAAACATAATAATTTTATTAACTCATGTGTTTGCCATGATGACTGCAAATAATATTTGACTAGATATTTTTCAAGACACTTCTATAACAGCTTAAAGTGACATTTAATAATTAGGTTAACTAGGCAGGTTAGGGTAATTAGGCAAGTTATTGTATAATGATGGTTTGTTTTGTGAATTATCGAGAAAAAATATAGCTTAAAGGGGCTAATAATTTTGTCCCTAAAATGATTCATAAAAAATTAAACACAGCTTTTATTCTTGCCAAAATAAAACAAATAAGACTTTCTTTAGAAGATAAAATATTATCTGACATACTGTGAACATTTCCTTGTTCTTTAAACATCATTTGGAAAATATTTAAAAAAGAAGAAAAAAAATCGAAGAGGGCCAATAATTCTGACTTCAACTGCATATATTCTTTACATGACATTTATACACAATTCATATCAAGCTTTAAGCGATCGTTATATCAATAATAATTAACAATTTAATTTATTAATGAATAATTAACCCCGAAAAAAGCAGCGCAATCACTACCAGACTGCTGTTGTGTTTGCGATAAGGAGGGACGAAGCTGAATCCAGCTTCTTATTCCTAGCTTCTTATTGACTCAATCCGGTCCACCTTAAAAACCGCGACGCTTCCGTTTTTCAGCTTCTTATTCGTGCTCAAGAAAATACAACAGTTTTTATCTTCTAAGCAAGGGCTTATTATGCTGTCAACCATCTTTGACTAATGGTCACCGACGCACTCAGAAACGCACGCAGTCTCTCAGAAATGATAAATATTTTAAAATAGGCACTATCCTTATAAAGAAACTGCATAGTTGCAATCTAAACAACAACATTCTCCACTAAAATAGCCTTAAAAGTACATTGTTGCCCAACAGCAGGAATATTTGTCAAACTCTAGAGCGTCGTCTGCTTGTATATGGGTGGAGTAATACACAAAGGTGAAGAGGCCTTTGTGCTGTTACTGGCAAAATATCTCACGGCTATCAACCAATCAGATTCAAGAACCAGACAGAACTGTTGTGTTTAAAGTTGAAGTCAGAATTATTAGTCCCATTTATTTTTTCCCCCCAATTTCTGTTTAATGGAGGGAACATTTCTTAAACACATTTCTAAACGCAATAGTTTTAATAACTATAACTCTCTAATAACTGATTTATTTTCTTTTTGCCATGATGACAGTAAATAATATTAGACTAGATATTCTTCAAGACTTTTATACAGCTTACAGTGACATTTAAAGGCTTAACTAGGTTAATTAGGGTAACTAGGTAGGTTAGGGTAATTAGGGTATTGTACAATGATGGTTTGTTCTGTAGATTATCGAAAAAAAATTGCTTAAAGGGGTTAATAATTTTGTCCCAAAAATGGTTTCTAAAAAATTTTAAACTGCTGTTATTCTAGCCGAAATAAAACAAATAAGTCTTTCTCCAGAAGACAAAATATTATCAGACATACTGTGAACATTTCCTGAATCTGTTAGACATAATTTAAGAAATATTTAAAAAAGAAAAAAATCAAAGGGGGTCGAATAAATCTGACTTCAACTGTACATGTGCTTATAAGTCAAGAATGCAGCATTTGTAGCTGTGTTTAGAACCAGCTTGCTAATTGCTGTAAAGTTAATGATTAACAAATAATGAACTATTTGCTAGTGCTTAATGAATAATTAATAGTCTGCATTTATTATAAAGTCTTTATTTTTTAAGTCCACAACAGACTCCAATAAGCACTCCTGATCATGAATCTATCTTCTTTCATTTTGCGCTCGCTTTTTTCATTTGTTTTTTAATCGATGGCAGTAAGCTCCCTCCTCCGACGTCCCTTTAGGGTTCCGGGCCAAGTAGAGGAACTGGGGGAGCTATTTTAAGACCTAAAAAGGCCATGCGATATTCCCATGATCAATTGTCAGTTAAAATAAAACCAGTGTAAATCCTTCCTGTGTTTAGAGAGCGCTCAGAGCCGCAACAATTCACCGGGTTTCTGTCGTCTGTCCCGCAGACCCTCTAACCATGTTAAACATGCAAATCACGCAAACAGCACACCCTCCTCAGGGTGCTGATGATGGATCTCATGCTATAAAAATACTCGTGAAATGTGCTTTCTATGAGAATATATCTGTAATAGCATTTTTATTTTTTTTTTTATTTTAAAGGAGTGCATTAAAGGGATAGTTCACCCAAAATTTGAACATTTACTCACTCAAGTTGTTCCAAACTTTCTTTCTTTCATCTGTTGGACACAAATTAAGATATTTTGAAGCTGATTTCCATAGTAGAAAAACAAATACTATGAAAGGCAATGGTTTACGGTTTCCATCGTTCTTTAAAAGAAGAAAAAAAAACTCAAAGGTCTTGAAGTTAAAGGTGAGTAAATGATTACAGAATTATAATTTTTGCGTGAACTTATGGCTTTAAAGGGTCGTGACATCCCCCACTTTCGGTTCAAGTCTACCTCAGAATTTTTTCAAAAGGTGCATGATAATGGGCGCTGCCAGCAGGGGAGAAGGAGGGGAGCGTACAACTGTTGTTAGTCGACAAACGAGACACAAACCGTGAGCAGACGCATGATTTTATAGTTTACAAAGTTAAAATGCAAATAAATTAACTAATTTAATGCCCTGCTACATTTGTCATTCATAATTTCATGTACAGATCACCACAATTTATATCATTATAAAGATAATGGTGTTCATATAAACATTATAAATGAGGTCTTTTCCCTCAGTCCCCGGGTCTGAATGCAGACTTAGTGCAGCAGGTCTCTTGCCCTGTCTATTTCAACCATTAGCCCTGCTAGTAATATGGAGCATTTAGGCAAACACAGCAGCACTGCGATGTGTCTAAATGTGAAGGAACTCCTGATAAAAGACAACGTCCGCCATTCTCCTATTCTCGTGCTGCTCTCCCAACAAAAAAAATGCTTGCTGCACATAAACCGCTTTGCTATATTGGCCCTGACAGCATTGAGGGGAAAAACATGCAACAAACCCCCGTGGATCATGGAAACAAACACATACGACCCATCATGAACAGCTCAATACTGTGTGCCGTAGGTCCGTGGACTCTGTCTCACCCAGTTATCAACATAAGGTCTCACAGCTTGGCACTTGCAGGTTTGTCTTGCCTTTGGACAGCACGCACAGTCACGAATAATTAAGAAGCTGGCTCTTCTCATAGGATAAGAAAACTCTGCTTTGAATAATAATGAGAAGCCGACGTGTCATCACTCCACTACATCGCACATATACACTGCGTCACCGTTTTTGATCTGCCCCAATTATCATTTTAAACCCGGAAGCCCGGGAATTATCCAGTTTTACCTACAATTACAGCTAACAGGTGCTAACATTGTCTTAACTGATGCTCAACACACACAAATCTGTTAACATCTCAAAAAAAAGTACTTGAGGGTTTCTTGAACCTTCAACCAAAGGAGCACCATTGTTTAGTTCATGAGTACATTTGTTTTCAGAAACCATAATGAATCAACACTTTATCTGGAGAAGAGTTTATTTGGCAAGATTTTGGCAAAGAATCTTCAATAACGTCAGTATCTACATATAAATCATTCTTGCATGTACAAAAGCTTTTGATTTTCATTGAAGATCAGTCTACTGTAATAAAAGAAGCCCTCCTATTTCTCTGTGAGCATTTTGTTATTTTTCTATGAAGGTGTGATGTATCGGAGATACTTGTGCTTATCTTTCTTGAGAAGTCTCATAATTTGCCTTCACATTGTAGAGCTTGTCTACGACCTTTGGGATGTGCATGACAGTCTCATGCCTCAAAGTACTGCTCTTATTATTTCTTTACTCCAATGCTGACAGTTATACCATTTTGATCCCCAATGTTTGTAGGGTTGGGCCGATAGACAACACGATGCTGAGCCGGCATCGCCGATCCTCCGCCTCCGTCGCAAACCCGCTTGCAAAAAATACACACTTGGGCCCCGTTTACACTAATACGTCTTTGTGTTAAAATGGCATTTTAGTATGAAAATGATCCACATCCTCACCGTGTTTTACCTAGCATTTCTGAACAGCTCTCCGTCCGCTGAAAACGCACATCACGTGACCACACACACACAGCCTCACACTGTGATGCGCTCCTCTAAGCTCCAGGCAGAGAGTAGTGCACGTCGGACAGTTTATCAATGATGTACAGCTGGATCACGTCTCACTATAGTTGTTAAACATGACATTCAGACATCCCAAGTCCCTATGCATTTGCGGGACTCTTAATGTCCGCAAACGAGTGATAATCTCCCAGAAATCGCACGACTTTCTCCCGGTCCTCAAATAAGTTGCGCACCCTTTTCACCAACGGATCCCTCTTCGCTCTTCAGACACCTTGCGCGCACTCTATCTAGCCCCCCCATCTTTTCACATGATGGCGATCGTGATGTTTCACATTAGACATCATACAGTGCCAAATTGGTCGACATCGCCCAACCCTAAATGCTTGCTCTTTGGTGGGTTTCTAGACAGTCATCTTAAGTGGCATTATATGCTCCAATCTAATGCTTTGAAATAGTGTTAGAGGCTGTTTACACGACAATGTTTTTTTTTTTTTTTTTTGCCAAAAAATTGATACTTTTTGTGTGTTTTGCCTGTTTGTTTGCATGTCAGCTGCATTTTTGTGAGAACGCATGAAGCTTGAATAAAGGTGGAATTGTAATGTTACTGCTATTGGCGTGTAGGCATGGAGCGATAATCGTTTTCAATGTATATCACGGTTTGGAAGAGTCCAGGTTTTAAAACCGCCAAAATGTTCTGCTATACCGTTCGTACGGTATTCGCAAGTTTTTTTTTGTTCTGTTTTGTTTTACGTTTATTAGGACAACAGTATCTCCAGCAGAAAAGAAATCCAAGATCCTGCTTTAAATTGTAATGAAATCTGTGTTTTTAAAACTAATGAAGACATCAGAATAATTATTTAGTCTGACATGTTTACTGTATTTTAAAAGTTTCTCAAAATAAAATATATTGTGTTCAAAGGGGGCGAAATTGTTTTTACCCAGACATTTAAAATGAAGTTATTTTAGAGCAGTAATCACAATTCCGTCAAACCTTAATATTTTTATCCAAGGTTATTATACCGTCAGAATCTTTTACCGGCCTATGCCTATTGGCGAAAATGAGTCTTTGAAAATGATGATGTCATATGTGAGTTTAGTATGTTTTTAAGAAGGTTTCGATTAAAGGCAAGCACAAACAAACTCGCACAACAGTGGTGGAACATGTGCTATTGTTGTTGCTCAAGTGTTTGCGAATGCTTCTTCAGCAAAGTGTGGTTTTACTTTACATTACAACTAACAGCAGAGACAATTGTCATCTTGTTAGTAAACAGTATCTATAGGGAAGTGATGGTGGAAAATAGTGGCCTGGCGTACATTATATTGTGGTTTTGGTTATTTTTGTGGATGTGTAAATGTGGATTCTTGCATGAAAGTGAGAAAAATGTTGGCATTTTTTGCTACATCGTTGTCGTGTAAACGGTTTTAAACTGCTACAATGGATAACAAACCTCTGACCTTTATATATGGTCCTGTTAAATTTTTATTTTGGAATGGGTAACAGTTACAGGAACTAGCCACCAGACCTCTGACAACAAAATTCCTTTCAAGTTCCCCTTTAAGGCATGTTTCTGGTTGCACTCACACCACCTGTAGGAACCTGGAGGATAGATTCTAGTTTGAAATTAGTTCACCAAATGGTGTTTAATGGTACTAAAAGCTTGAAATATTCTCAGTTCCTGTAATGCACAAACCTGGCCAAAAAAGTGCACATCCATCAATAGTTATAGGAACTATGGAAACGTTCATACATTGGGTGCAAGATCCTAGTGTTGCCATATTTCATTTTCTCAGGTGAGATTTGTGGCCACTAAAAGACTATCGCACATCTCTTTCTTGGCTTTTCATGAGATCTTCTACACGTGGCTTACGTGTTCATCAGGTTTGCAGTCTTCATTGTCTGTCAACAGCAACGTGTCTAACATGATATTTGCAGACGTCTGCAGCTGCGTTGATCGATGCCTGATCGGACTCTGATAACCTACAGGGCTGATGCCATTCTTCATACCGTGTTTCATAAACCGCTTTGAGTTTTCGGTCACTGATGAACGAAAGGAGATTTTGCTTCTCCGTTGCAGTTTCGGAGTCCTCACGCTCTTGTAGTTACAGGTGATGTAGCGCCTGAAGGCCAGTCTGAACGTCCTATTGAACAGAGTATAGACCAGCGGGTTGATGCCTGACGAAACATAGCCCACCCACTGAAAGATATCCAGCAGCTGGTCCACTAGATTACCGTTGCACCTTTCACAGAGCACAGAAGTCACGTTAGTAATGAAGAAAGGACACCACATCACAACGAACAGCATGAATACGATCCCCAGAACCTTCGAGGCCCTTTGTTCATTGGTCAAGTTTTGCATGGACCTCTTTCCTATGGTGGACATCCTGCGCAGAGGGACCTCATCTCCTGTGATGGGATTGACGGGGTTCAGTGTTCGGTCTCTTTTTATTCCATTCGATATGACCATTTTCTCTGGTGAAGCAAGAACTGAGAGTTCCTGCTGGAAGACCGTGGAAATGGAGGGCCTCGCAGCTCTCGATCTTAAAAGGTAGGCCTTTTTCCGCAGTACTTGGATTGTCAGCAAGTAAATGATCATCATGATTGCGAGGGGTATGAAGAAAGCCACCAAAGACCCGTACACCTTGAAGTCCCTGAAGCCCTCCGGCGACAACAAGCAGGTGTGGTTTTTGTTGAAGGTGATGTTCGGATGATCAAAGAATTGAAGCCCTTTGATTGGAATCGGTATCGCAATACCTGTTGGAGAAAGACCAATCGTTAAATTGAGCAGAGAACAGGACTTAAATAAAACATTGACATTCATTGACTAAGTTGGAAGTGTTGAGTCTTTTTCTTGGAGATTCACTGTCCTACAGTGTTTAGCTAAAATCTGGGACACGCAAAGCTGACTCCTAAGAACTTGAACTTGTCAGCCGCGTCCGGTCCAAAACCTTTGAACACACCAAACGAACAGCAAAGGACTGTAATTACTGTGCACAAAGATTTTTTTTTTGTATGTACAAACATACAAACCTTAAAGAAAGCAGCATTTAGTACTGTTTTTCAAAGTACTTGACATTTACCAAAGAGGGGTTTACTCATGCAAATGTGTCTGATAATCTAATAATCCATGTCATTGGCAAATGTTTGAGAAATGCAGCTAAATTACATACAGCGTCTTGTTCCCTCTTAGTTTCATCACTTCAGTTTTGTTCTCACGCTCTGTTTTGTTGCTGTAGAGCTGGCGATGCCTGACTTTGTTCTACAAGCTGAATTTGAACTCACCGAACAAACCATCCTGACAGACGATCGCGAAAGTCCCGATGCTGCCCCATGGCAAGGCCCACACGGAATCTGCGCACGCAGAATTACACAGATTTCTGGAGATTTTTAGCCCATTATTAATTCTATTTATTTACTTGAGTAAATGTGTAAATAAGAATTTATTCTGTTTTTATTCAGTAATTTATTACTTTTTATTTGATATATTAAGGTTTTAGTTATGATACTCCGCTGGATACTCCCAAAATAATTCTGCAGAAATTCACAGATTTTTACCAAAATTCTCTGCAGAAACAGCAAAAAACGTCCGCAGATTCCGTCTAGCCCTGCCCATGGTTGACCATTAGCTAGCCGTGTCCTGGTCTTAAGTCCTATTCTAACATATATAGCCAGGTGTGTTGAAGCAAGATGATTTATAGCATTGCAGTCCTCAAGACTGAACTTCATTCACCACAACGGAAAGAATATTTACATTCTCTGAATTGCTCAGACCCTCAGTCTTGAGTTACTCTGCTCAACTCTTCTTTTTTTTGGGGTCACTGTCATGGTTCTGATTTAACCTACTCCTCCCTGGGCTCTACAACTCTACTACAGCATTGGTTGGAGATGAACATTCCGTTGGACACTCCTGGACTTGGTCATTGTCAGTCTTTCCTTTTTATAAACTCCTCCAACACAAATAGTTTTGTTTTGGCAACGGCCTTGGGTTTTTTTAAAGAATGAAATTCTACTAGTTGATTGGTTGCCAGAACAGCTGGTTGATCGATTATTGCAGCATTCAAAGCTTCCTCAGGACCGTGTTATGGAATTGAACACTGGAATTTATAAACACAAAACTCATCGTGCACCCTAAAGAATGCTGTGTCACACCCTATGTTGGGTCAAATATGGACAAATCCAATGTTGGGCTTAATATCTTTGGTCAATCTTTACAATAAGGTTTCATTTTTGGTTAACATGAACTAATTATTAACAATATTTGTTCAGAATTTATTAAGTTCAACATTTTCTAATGCACTATTGACATCCAAATTCATGCTTGTTATCCTTAATTTGCGCACTCTGAGTCAACATAAGCTAATTATGAG
Organism: Danio rerio; assembly: GCF_052040795.2. Lineage (NCBI taxonomy): Eukaryota > Metazoa > Chordata > Actinopteri > Cypriniformes > Danionidae > Danio > Danio rerio. The sequence continues at coordinate 40,792,652 of NC_141042.1, forward strand.
CAACTTTATTTGCATTATGTAAACTAACACAAACATATGCTGCAATTAATGTATTGTTTATTGTTTGTTCATGTTAGTAAAGTTAACTGAATTTAAAAACACTCTTTCCAAAAACCCAATGATTGGGTTTGCCTATATTCGCCCTATGGTTGGATTAATACAACACAGCAATTTTTTAGAGTGTAACCCTAAGGTCCTGTTGCCTGTTTTCTCTCAGTAATACTGCTTTGTCAGAAATGGAAATATGCGAAATTGTCAGTTCAACACAGACCATGAGCACCACATCCCTGTGTATTCCTGAAAACGGAGCACGTGGCCTGCCTTTCATGGTGGTGAATCGGCTTCAAGACTCCAGAACCGTGCGTTGAGCTCATCCAAACACCACAGCCAAAGTAATCTTCTCCACTGATGTTAACGAGCTGAAATTTCGAGGTGTTTACCTTCAGTCCACCCCCCCACAAGCCAACGTCAACGTATAACCGAGACCTAATTGTTAAAAGTAAATCGCTGCGCCTGTATAAATGGTCAGTCGATGACATGAGATAAAGGAGATTTATGCGTTTGCGACTTTTCCAGAGACTCCGAGTGCTGAGATCATCAATCGCTGGGGAGTTTCTGGACTGAGCTGATATGCCACAGTTTCTATATAGCAGTTTGTTAGATGCAAGTAATGGAACTGTATATTTAAGATCGTTTTTAAGTCTTCATCCTCTGGGTGAGGGCTAAAATTTAGCCCTGGCACTGTAGCCACACCAGCATACATTACCATACCGACACAGCCCCACCCACGGACACACACATTCAGTACTTATATTGGTGTACAGATGGTGAAATAATATAGGCAGTACCATGTCATGTGTAATAGATATTTGAACACTTAATGTATGTGACTGGAAAAAAACAAACTGTATATATACAGTAAAAACAGTCTGTGAATCTTGTAGAGTCCGTGTGCTGTTTCTTTATACCTTCTAGTGCCCTCTATAGGAAGTCTGAAATTATTATAGAAATGGACCACTTGTTCAATAAAATGCCAAATTTTAGGGACATTACTAGCAAAACTATTAAACAAACGTCCCGGCCTGTCACTCAAAAGCATCTCGTTATTGCTACTTAATTTATAATGTAGCCAAATTAGATTTGAAACCTTTCTTGCTGTATAAGCTGTTTATTTTGACATTCTTTTAACATCTAGGCTTGCTGTTGATTATACAGATTTATATTTTAAATACACTCTTTTAAGTAATGAGCTGTTCATCTTCTGTCATTGTGACCATCTTTTTGTAAATTCTGTGAAATTTTAAGTTGCATCCACTTCCATATTAAAAAATACAATAGTAATTTATAGCAATACTATCGTGTTTTAATGTCTATTATATAAAGATGAAATTTTATAGTTGTTATGGTATTACAACAATAAACATAATCCAATACTGAAATTTTTTTTCAAAAATACTTAAGGTATTTACTCTAAAAAAGAATAATAATAATAATAAATAAATAAAAATGATAATAATTACTATAAAAAAAATAAAAAACGTGACCACGATCTCTGCCACTGGTGACATTTCCAGCCTGCAAAACAGCGAGATTCAGGAAGTGCTCGACTTCTGATGTATATTTTGAAACCAACCGGCCTTCGCCGATTGGGACAAATGCTTAACATTTATTATTATTATTATTATTATTATTATTATCATCATAATATTTACATCTTGCAAGAGATAAAAGCTCCCTCCATATAAAAAAATAAATAAATATAGTTTTTATTTATTTATTTATTTATTTTTAAACGACCAGCTCACATTTAATAAATGGTTCGGCCCTTCTGGCATTTGCCAGAATTGCCAGATGGCCAGTCCACCCCTGGGTTAGGGTTTGGCCATATATCCATTTCACAGTATGAATAACAATCCGTTTAACAAAAGTAAATTGATCAGCTCTGTTTGCCTATACGGTTTAACTGTCTTTCTTACATTCTCAAAATTACATTTGTTTGGGTGTTTATGTATAAATGGATGTTGTGAATAATTTAGTTTATTATAGTTTTTAAAAGAGTTTACAGAAATAACTGAATTTTAATTTTAATGGGGCAAGTAACAAATATTCCGCTAGCCGATACAAAAAAATCCTAAGCGTTTTACCCCTTAAAAAGTCATTCATAATGGTCTTAAAGTCCTAAATTTGACTTTAAATTTGAAACCCTGTGCAATATGCCGTCCTTCACCATGCACCAACAGCTAGATCTTTAACATACCTATGGAGATTAGCCAGACAAGTGCGATTTTAGCCAGCACTTTAGCTCTGGACTTGAACTGGCTGTGCTGGATGGGTTTTTTAATGGCTATGTAGCGGTCCAGAGAGATGGCACACAGGTGCATGATGGACGCAGTGGAGAACAAGACATCCAGAAACAGCCAGATCGGGCACAGGAAATCTGCAAGGGGCCATGTGGAGTCTGAAATATCAAAAGAAAATGAAGCATTAATCAGTGGGCTAGCAGAAATGCAAATGGGAGCAGTTCAGAGTCATTCTTGTGGTGGGAAACAAACACTTTTGAGACATCCTTTCAGCGTTATATCATGCACGCTCACTCCAAATGGCTTGCTAACCCTGATGAAAGCCATGCTGTGTTTTCAGAGAACTGTTTTCTTACTAAAATACTCTATATCACAGATCTTCCAAGGCTTTTTTGCTGATGTTTTTTAGATTGTGCCTTTGCCACAACTTAGGATTCTTGACGCATTTAGATGTCGAAAAGAAATGCTGGACATGGATGTTAGAAAAATGCATTACTTTTGCATCTCATCTCGCATGTTAGTGGGTCTCAACATTTATTAAATAAATCGGTGCAAGCTTGAGTTTCGCAAAAATAAACAGTTCAAGAGATTAAACACTTGGGGGCTTTTGGACGATTCATCAAGCGCTTCAGTGTCTCTGTTTGTTTTAGTGGCAGACATGATGAAATGGTGGATATTTGACTTGGTCTTCATCCCAAAAGCTGTTGTTGCAAGTCTTTAAATGAGGTTGTTGTTTTCGTATCAGCTGTTTTTCGGATGGTCTTTTTCATGCTCCAGCAGAATAGGTGAACTAAATTATAGACCTCATGGTAATTCAATGTTTATCATAGTGAAATTTCAGTCTGTCTATATTTCTATTGCTTTTACAATGTAGATTGAGTTAAAGCATCTTAACATGGATGAAGAAGAGCTAAAATATTCCAGATTGTTCAATTGAAACTGGTTCAGAAGTATAGTATCAATGTAGTACAGTATAAATGTAGAGTGTTGATGTAATAAATTTGGTAAAAATCTACATCAATCAAACATTTAATCTGTAGTTTTACTCATGGTATAATGGATATATGTGACCCTTTACCACATGAAGTGTACTTTTTATTTGTCAATTTGTTTAAAATAATTATTTTGATTTTATTTTAGACATGTTAAAGACAGTGTTGGAGATAGACTTGTCCTGGTTTGAGCTGCATTTCTACTAGTGTTGTTAATTATATTTGCTAATTGTGAACCTTGAAAGTACCGATGTTTACAGGTTTCAATCCATTATGTCGTTCCTTCTGGAAAGTACTTCAGTGATAATAGGGTAGGCCCACCCGGAATCTGCACTCACAGATTTTTAGCCCATCATTAATTCTGTTTGTTTACTTGAGTAAATGTGGGTAAATCTATATTTATTCAGTTTCTTTTACTTAATTTCAGTAATATTATTGACTAATGTGAAAATGTTCATCTGATTTCTGTACAATGCAGTTTGTGCAGTAATATTTTTTTTGTCTTTTACTAGATATATTATATGACAAACTTGCTTTATTTACCAAATAAAGTGAATCTAATTGGATTTGCATTTTAAAAATATAAGATTTTTTTTTTTTTCATATATTAGGTTTTAGTTATGATACTCCCAAAATAATTTGGCAGAAATCTGCAGATTTTTATCAAAATTTTCTGCAGAAATAGCAAAAAACGTCTGCAGATTCCCTGTGGCCATAGTAGTAGGTTAAATTTCAGGTTTCAGCATGATAATGATCTGCTGATTGCAGTGAAATCCTCTTTGGAGCAAGAAAATAGCTGATGAAAAACACAGACAGTCATGGAATGGCCTCCACAGGGTCCAGACCTGAATATTATAGAGGCCCTATGGGATCACCTGGACAGAAAAAGAAAGATATGACAGTCTAAACCCAAAGATAAGCCCTGGTGAGTGCTAAAAGAAGCCTGGTTTCACACAGCACATTATTTGAGGAAATATCAGGATAATTAGAACAAAACAGTGCCAAGGGACGCCACATTAAACAGATTTTTTGCTTAATCTTCTAGGGTTTAGTGGCCACATACGTGCCCTGAATTTTAGCTCTGAAGTGGCTATTTAAAATACTTTGAATGTTTTATATTTTGTTGCAGACATACAGTGTTATCCTGCAACTGTTTTGCAGCAAATGAAATGTCCCAAACACTATTTCTAACTTTCCAAAATGGGGAAAAAAATAGTTTTTACTCTCTGATAGTCAAAACATGTTCAAAAAAATTTCTATGTTAAATATGCATTAAAAAACAGTCAGGAAAAAGTATTTTATATAAATTCAGACCACGAGTCCACATATATGGACATATTTTCTCTAAAATACATCATATCAAAAGACGATACTAAGGTTTTTATTCTAATTGGGTTCAAATAAGCCCAAACAGCAAAGAGAAAAAAAAATGCATGTAAAAAAAAAAAAAAAAAAACATTTTTTTTGGTAAATATTTCCTATATTCTCTGTTTGTTTTAATTAGAGACTGATTGATTTTAAATTGTGCCAAATTTTTGAGGCTAGCAAAGCTGGCGTAGTGCTTAGGTCTTTTGCTCAGTACTGTATGTGTACATTTCCAACACCATTTTAGCTTAAGTGGATCTAAACAATAATGTATCCATGAACCTGGATCTGTGGTTTGGAGAGCTTGTTAGCAGATGTTACCGGCATTAGTCAGATCGACCCTCTTCACTAAACAGATCCCCATAGAAGCTCCACAGAGAGGGGTGCATCATTGCCAGCTGGGCTTTTTGAAGTTTTCCAAATCCAGCTGTTTTTTTTTGTTCCTGTTATTTTAGATCCAAATTAATGTAACCAGCATGACGGTCATATTTTTAACACTCATATCTTATGTAACTGTTGTTGCTTAATAGATTCGATATGTTTAATCTCAAAATTGTTCAAACACATTTTCCATTGTTTGACGGAAAATCTAGTTATTTCAATAGAAATGCACATGGTCTGGATATGCATCTGTAGACTCAACATGCAAGAAAAAAATGTGCATGTTAATATTTTAACAAAAACATTCATGTTTTCCAATACTTCCAATATTCTTAAAGCCCCCACAGTGCTTGTTGTGTAAATGAACAAACAAAATGTGTTAAAACCTTTCCGTTGTTAGTCTTAAATTTGTTAATTTATAAGAACCAATATAAACCTGTTGTTTTCAAAGTGATTAGTTGCCTTTACTTTAAAAAGTGAGTAAACCTGTTGATTTTAAAGCGATTAGTTGACTTCAAACGCGAGTAAACCTTGATGCTTTTAAAGTGATTTGTTTAGTTTAAGAGGAGAAACCTCTTGATTTTAAAACTATTAGTTGACTTTATTTATAATAAGTGAGTAAACCTGTTGATTTTAAAGCGATTAGTTGACTTATAATAAGTGAGTAAATCTGTTGATTTTAAAGCGATTAGTTGACTTTACTTATAATAAGTGAGTAAACCTGTTGATTTTAAAGCGATTAGTTGACTTTTTTATAATAATTGAGTAAACCTGTTGATTTTAAAGCGATTAGTTGACTTTACTTATAATAAGTGAGTAAATTTGTTGATTTTAAAATGATTAGTTGACTTTACTTATAATAAGTGAGTAAATCTGTTGATTTTAAAGCGATTAGTTGACTTTACTTATAATAAGTGAGTAAACCTGTTGATTTTAAAGCGATTAGTTGACTTTACTTATAATAAGTGAGTAAACCTGTTGATTTTAAAGCGATTAGTTGACTTTACTTATAATAAGTGAGTAAATCTGTTGCTTTTAAAGCGATTTGTTTATTTTAAATGAGTAAACCCAATGATTTTGAACCTATTAGTTGACTTTAAAATCAACAGGTTCACTCACTTTTTAAAGTAAAGTGATTAGTTGACGTATAATAAGTTAGTAAATCTGTTGCTTTTAAAGCAATTCATTTACTTTAGCCGAGTAAACCCATTGATTTTAAAACTATTAGTTGACTTTAAAAAGTGAGTAAACCTGTTGATTGAAAAGTGATTAATTGACTTCTTTAAAGAGTCTAAACTTGTTGATTTTAAAGCCATTAGTTGAGTTTTAACGTGAGTAAACCCTGTTTAGTTAATCAATTATTAATTGACTTTACTTTAAAAAAGTGAGTAAACCTGTTGATTTTAAAGCGATTAGTTGACTTTGCTCAAATGATTAAGTAAGCCCCATTGATTTTAAGGCAATTAGTTTACTTTAAAAATGTAATAAATTACAATTAAGTAAATAAAGTATGTGCCTACATTTTAAAATTAAAATCAGATTAAAACTTCCAATAATAGTTTACTCGCAAAGTCAACTTTAAGGCAGCGCTTTTACTTTTAAGGAAAGTAACTAGTTGCTTTTTACAGTGTGAATCAGTTTTGTCTGATCTCATGTTGTCTGTAAGAAACATCATTGACGAGCGTTTATAAAACTGCTTCGTTTTCTGACATCATACATTCTGTTCCCAATATAGACCTCCAGGTATAACGCACCCTCTCTTTCTAAAAGTAAAATAAAGAGACACTCTGCTCTACCGCACTTTAGGTTTGCACTGCCAAGTCTCAACTTCCTCATGTAAATATTTCCCTCTTTCTCCGAGAAGTGCATCTGTGGTGTGCTCTCAGAGTCAGCTCTTGTTTTTATCCCTGCAGAGACTCTTTATCAAGCAGTGTGTCGATCTGTAGTTTAACTGAGTCCCCGTCTTCACCTGCTCCACAGATGTGGACGTGGCCTTTTTGCGTATACTGTTTTAGCAAGCACGTCCGTCCCTACACAGCAGTGAAACCTTTGAATGTCTCTAATTTGTAAGGATTGCTTTTATTTTGAAGATTACATTTAATTGCAAGTTATTATCTTGCGCATTAATGTCTAGAGTTACTGCTAAGGTGAAGCAGACGGCCGTCTCTGTGTGTGCGCGCTGTCCTGGTCAATAAATTGTTGCACTCGAACAGTGTGTATTATTGTACCCCCCTCCTCCTGAGGATTTAATTACCTGTCAGCGTTCATAACTTCTGGTAAATGTCAGCTTCAACTGTTTGGTGAAATCTTTCTTTGACTTTCTAACAAATAGTACTCATGGTCACCGTTAGGACCTGTTTGCTTCCTTTCTTAGCCTTGGAGGGCTTTTTTTTTTCCTTTTTCATTTTGTCATGCCATCAAGAGCCCCTTTCACACAGTGATAGCAGTAAATATCTGGAAAATTTCGATGTTACGAATTTACGATTTTATCGGTAAATTTAAAAAAGCGCTGTTCATACGGACGAGCACGTTACGCAATTTTTCCGTAAAAGAGCGTTCACACATCCATTCCAAAATAGCGGTAAATTCTGACGTTATTGACCAGAAATGAGCTCTAAATGGCTGCGATTGTATTTGTAAACATTTGACTACATTACAAACTCTGTGGATGGATCAGTATTGTGAACAACTTCGACTTTCTAACACTTTCGCATGTTGAGATGTTCATAAAATGTGTGTGCTGGCACTCACCAGTTGCTTTATGTGCATACGCTACGTATCAAGCAACTGCAGAAAGCAGAGCTTGAAGGTAAACAAACAACGGCTTATAAGCGTCTTATTGATAATTATTTACATAGTTGGCATTAAGAAGGAAGGTATAAACGTTATTTGACTAGTATACAGCAGCTAAATGTGTCTGGAAAAATTCTCAAAGGCTTTTATTTTCATAAACCGCACAGACATGAATGCGTCGGAGTGTTCTGATTGGCTAAAGTAGACGTCTTACGTCAGCACGTTCTAGACGTGATCGCAGTCTTTGCGGCAATCTTCCTTCTGCGTTCAAATTATCGGTAATGTTACAACTTCTCTTTCCGGAAAATAGCCGGAACGAATATACCGGTATTTTCAAAAAGGGCCTGTTCACGCATACAGACCTTTCCGGAAAATTGACAGTCATTTTATGTGAAGGTCTGTATGTGTGAAAGAGGCTAATGTTAGAATTAACTCAATACTTAAGCCTCAACTTTATTTTTGGCAAAAACGTAAAGTTAAAAAGCCCACTTTTGTTATCTTTACATTGGGTTTTGTTGTTCCTCTAACCTCTCAAATGTTTGTCAAAAGTCTTAGAGATTTTAATTCAGTGTTATTTATATAGCACATTTAAAAACAACCATCATTGACCAAAGTGCTTCACAATGTCTTAAATTAAACTTAATTAAATAAAACACAATATCGTTTTGGAAAAACTTGACTCAAATTGAACGCAGAAGTATACAACTGTGTCTTAAGCAGGGTTTAATTTGTGCTGGAACAAGCCGGATCTAGATCCAGCACCTCATTTTACCAATTTTGCAATTCAGGCACCCCATTTTACTTATTCTGCACTTCCTAATGTCTTGCCCATGGTGAAATGACTAGGAATAATAAACGGCTGTAAATTGTCAAGCTACTTGCTCTACAAACAATTATGACATTACATAAAAGTAATACTCTTAAAAAAAAAAAACACACAAGTGTGCAACATCTGGAAGCATAACAATCGTTTTTCAGCTAAGTGTCAATGGAGGGGATTGAAAGTCTTGAGTCAGTAAGGTTTCAAAGGCATGTGGAAGACTAAGGTCAACACTTTGTTGGAAATTAAAACTTTTGAGGAATAATTTGGCCTGGGTTACAGTGGGATTTATAACTTTGAGTTGTTCAACAAAAATTCCTAATATGTTATTAATAACCAAACCATTGTTTTCTTGTTTTGTTGAGCACAACAGTTTTTGAAGAATGTTGGAAACCAATAGCCATCGACTGTCATAGTAGCAAAAACAAATACTGATGGGAGTCGATGACTACTAGTTTCCAACATTGATCAAAATATCTTTCCTTGTGTACAACAGAAGAAAGTCAAACTGGTTTGTAACAAGTATTTGTAAAGCTATCATTTTGGGTTACCTAGTCGTGCAGATTATGTTGTAAAAACTTAATCTCAGACATTATTTTACCTCTAATTAAACACCCACATTATAAAACTCCTATGAGAGGTTTCATGGAAGCATCTGTGAATTGATCGTCATTCCTTCACAAATCAGTTCCTTTAGTGTTGGAGAGCTAAAAAGTGATTGCTAATTCAGGGCACACAAGTTCTGGTTCACCTTAAGCAGTGTGAAGACCAGCACACGGAGGTTCAATAAATGTCATTGAGTCTAATTAATGAGGAATAATGGACCAACTGGAGCGTTCTGGCATCACGACTGAACGCCGGGCTGCCGTAAGAATGACAGCAGAAGAAGTGCCTTGGCAGATGTTGTGTAGTTTAAAAGTGGTGACACGTGTTTACTCCACAAATGTTTTGAAGAGTGTTTGACTGCCGTGTGTGTTCGCTTTGTCTGGACATGAAACATGGTCTCCATCATTCTGTTTAATGTACTTTTAGTGCTACCCTTGGAAACTTTGACTTTTGCGGGGTATTGATTCCATCTGGATAATAAATTGGACTGTCAAACAATCCTGAAACTTCAGCAATCATAGTTAAAGCAACATTCCACTTTAAAATACAAAAAGGCTCCTTTTACAGCTATGCTAGAGTTAAACTGTTGAGTTTGACCATTTTTGAATGTGTTCAAGCGATCTTCGTGTCTGGCGAGTGCACTTTTAGCTTGGCTTTGCATAGATCATTGAATCGGATAAAACCATTAGCATCTTGCTCAATAATGACCAGAGTTTATATTTTTACTATTTAAAGCGTGACTGCATCAGTTGCTAAGACCAATAGACAATCAGTAGCTATTTTTCAAGCGGAAAAGGCTAGGACAGGGGTGGCCAACCCTGTTCCTGGAGAGCCACCTTCCTGCAGATTTCAGTTGCTACCCATATCAAACACACCTGCCTGTAATTATCACGTGGTGTTCAGGTCCTAATTAATTGGTTCAGGTGTGTTTGATATGGGTAGCAGCTGAAATCTGCAGGAAGGTGGCTCTCCAGGAACCGGGTTGGCCACCCCTGAGCTAGGAACTACAAAAGGAACTTTGGAATGATGATACACAGTGCCAGATAATCAGCTCGCTTCAGCAAGGGGTGGTGTTGGTGAAGCTGAAAATTTGGTCCCATGTTAAGTCAATGGGATTTTTCCAAGGGACTTTCACCATTGTAAGTTTGGGGTGCTCTTTTGTCCCAGGGGTGCAACTTACACCCCAGTTCAAAATGTAGTTTTACACAGCTTGACAACCCCTTCATTTTTTTAAGATCATGTTTTTCTGTAAATAGTTGGTTCAAAGTTAAATGGGTCAAATTTCGGTCCCATGTTAAGTTAATGAATTTATTCCAAGGGACTTTCACCATTGTAAGTGCGATAGTTTGGGGTGCTCTTCTGTCCCAGGGATGCAACTTACACCCCAGTTTAATATGTAGTTTTACACGGCTTGACAACCTCTTCAATTGTTTAGGATCACATGTTTCTGTAAATAGCTTGTTCAGAGTTATGATGGGTCAAAGTTTGGTCCCATGTTAAGTTAATGGAGTTTTTCCAAGGGACTTTCACCATTGTATATGCGATAGTTTGGGGTGCCCTTCTGTCCCGGGGTGCAACTTACACCCCAGTTTAATATGTAGTTTTACACGGCTTGACAACCTCTTAAATTATTTTGGATCACATGTTTCTGTAAATAGCTTGTTCGGAGTTATGATGGGTCAAATTTCAGTCCCATGTTAAGTTAATGGAATTTTTCCAAGGGACTTTCACCATTGTAAGTCGATGCAAAAGTTTGGGTTGCTCTTCTGTCCCAGGGATGCAACTTACACCCCAGTTTATTATGTAGTTTTACACTGCTCGACAACCTTCTCAAATAAGATTGCGTGTTTCTATGAATCGCTTGTTTAGAGTTATGATGGGTCAAAGTTTGGTCTCATGTTAAGCTAATGGAATTTTTCCAAGCTTTTGGGTTTTTGGAAAACTCAACGTTAGACCAGTTGGAAAAGATCTAGCAACAAACAGTAATACAGAATACAGTTTTTGTGCATTAGAAGTCGATATGTTTATTCCTAGAATAATAATGTATATGTATCTAAATAGCATTACAGACAACACAAACTATAGAAGCCAGTGGTTACAGGTTTACACCTTTATTCACTAAATCAGCGTTCAACACAAAGTCAAAGAGGTTTGGAACAGGTAAAGGGTGTGTAATTGATGACAGAATTGTAATTGTTGGGAGAACTATCCATTTAAGTCTGGGCTAAAGTGTAAATTTCAGCATAATGCTGGAGTGTTCCTGTACGTTAACTTACTGTAAAGCACTGTGACCAAAGCGATGGGCATCACCAGCAGTCCTACCAGCAGATCAGCCACAGCCAGAGACATCAGGAAGAAGTTAGTGGCGTTCTGGAGTTTTCTCTCCAGCGACACTGCCAGAATGACCAGGATGTTTCCGCCGATGGTGGGAACGATGACCAGAAGAATGAGCAGCGCTGCCCAATGCGAAGGCCAATCCACACTGTCTGTTTGCCTGACGTTAGCCATTCTGCCTTGGGAAGTTGTGCTTGTATTATTTCTGAGGGCTCGTCCAGCATTGTCACAGACTCTCTTCGTTCAGGGCAAGTGAAGCACTTCTGTTTGCTAGCGAAAATCCAGTTCATCGAGCAAAGGAGTTTCCATAGAATTCCTCCAGAAATGATGGAATCAGAGTCACGTGGTAGATGAGGTGTTGCCCATTTTTGCTCCGTCCTGCAGATGTAAACATTTATAGTGAAAGGAATCTGAGAATGATGATTCTGATGTCATTTGATTAGCAGTACGTGTTCCAGAGCATGTTCGTAATTAAGCAAGGAAGCAGCTATCAGGGATGATCTGTGAATGTTGACCATGCGCAGTCATTTGTGTTCCTATCTAGCTCAATCAGTTGGAGGCAGAAGACTTCATAAACAACATTTCTGTTTTCGAAATGATTACGCTTTCATAATTACATTACCTCTCTGAAGCTGCTTCTTCTGGCGTAACGTTACGTAATGTGAATTATGAACTATTATGTGCAATGTGCTGTCGATTGTATGTAATATTCACCATACTTTGTGTTATAGAAAGGAAGTTGATGCTGTAGAGAATTAGCAGGAACTTATATTTAGGAGGCTCTGTGAAGCTTATCCATCCCCCTTATCTATTTAGTTTTTTATTTTGTATATAAGCTATATTGCTTTCTATGTTATTACTATAAAAGCAAAAATACGTTTAAGCTCATTCACATAATGGAGGAAATTGATGTGTTACTCACCTTGAACTCCAATCTGAGTGTTTTCTCCACATTAGCTTAATTCCATATTATTAATTCCCCTTGCTGGTTTTTCTTAAGTGAAACAAGCACTTTGTCACAATAAACCGTCTCCTCGCCGTTTATACATAAACACAAAGTACAAAGAAAACATTGTGGTGTCCAAATTTTTGGTGGGAAAATAATCCAGATATCATCTCAATCTTCGTTCTCATACTGAGGAATTTCCTTGTCGTGAAGGAGCTGGACGAATCCCCAGATCGTCTCCGCATCACCTATTGTGATCAGAGGTCTGAAACTTCCACATGTCTTGTAAGCCGTGCTTTTCATTCTGCCTCTGCACGCTGACTGGCTCTGGCTCTCCCTCCTTCTCTCTCTCTCCCTCTCTCTCTCTCTCTCTGATGAGTTAAACCTGGAGAAGCAGATGAACGTCTCCACACCGGGGTGTTGCCAGTGATCATGGGGGGTCATTTTCTGCAGTGCAACTGAGCTGCGGTTTAGAGTTGTCAGCCACCGGCTTGGTTTTTTGTAGTATATGGAAGCCTGGTTTTGGAATGAAAAGCGGGGTGAGGTGATTTTATCTTCAGAATTTGGACTTTCCTTGATATTATTATTTCATAAGCGAGTTCACATTGGCTTTTTTTCTTGTAATTTTGACCCTTTTTTCTTATTTCAGAGATGTTATCACACAATTTTGACTTTTTTCCTTGGAATTCTGACTTTTTCTTTTTGACTCTCTTGGATTTCAGAGTAAAAAAAGGCTATTTGGTCAAGTTTTACTTGGTCACAAGACCTTTAACATCCCAGTCTTAATTCCTAAGGCCCTAATATAATTCAAACAATCGTTTGTAGAAGCTTCTGCATGCCTAGTGCATGAGTTTATACACCTGTGGACATGGAAGTCATTGAACACCGGAGTTCAATACTGTGAAACCGGTGTCCCCAAACATTTGGCTGGACATCACAAATCTGAGTTGTGTTTTATAAATCGCTTGCCATCAAATTGTTAGCAACTAAGGGCCTTCTCAACACTCTCATCGGAAATATGCAAACTTGCCCTCGGTAAAAAATAAAAGGCTTGCTCTTCCTGTTTAAGCTATAAAACTCAAAAGCCCATTGAGCTTCTCTCCAGACCTGAACCTTGAAGCACCCAGCTAATATTCTTCAGGTGTCTGTAAGTCCAGATGTTGCAGGATTGTCCATTAAAGGATATTGAGAGGTGAGGTTCAGTGGACGACGGACATCCTTTTTTTAATACTCATCCATTTAGGATGACTCCCACTTTTGCATTAACTTATTTTATTCTGGATTCACCACATAAACCTTTCTCCTCCTCCTCTTCTTTACCACTGTATGCTCGGTGTAGGTCTAGACACATCTGTTTTCCACCTTGCCATGGTGAAGTCAGAGGTTAAAGCTGAGAACTGCAAAAACTGTTTGTATATTGCACACATTAGGAGACAGAAGTCTGAACACACCGACTGCTTGAAACTGTATTATAAGTGATGGGATAATCCAAACTTAAATTAGCCATGAATGCAAGTGTGAAAATTGTGCTGTTGACAAAAAAAGAGATGTTTTTGGAGGGTCTTTGTCCTCTTCTTTTGCTGGTTTGTCGGATCACATCTGGATAAGGGCAACTCTGCGCGTTCACTTCTGGAGTGTGTCAAGCTTCGTCTTTTGTTTATTAAAGTTCACAAGAAAAAAATTAAATCAGACAAAACAAATTTCAGAGGGAGCTTTTAGTGAGAGTTTTAAAAGGCTGTTAGGTATTAGCGAAGACACCACAGGTCGTAAGGGTTTTACATAGGGGTGTCAAAATTAGTTGTTTCTTCGGTGAACCGCGATGCAGACGCGGACAATTCGGTATCGATTCAGCAATAATCATAACCGGTTATTATGTAGTGACGTCATTTATCTCCTATGCGCTCTGTCGCGAGGGAGGTGAGCGCCGTTATTTACAACACTCAGCCAACTCAGGGCCGGTCCGTGGCATAGGCACCATAGGCAAATGCTTAGGGCGCTGTATATCCAGTGGGGCGCCAGAAATGAGCACGCTTCAGTTGTTTTTGTTTTCGATTTTCCTGACACACTTTCAGTTATAGACGGCAATAACTCAAAAAACTCTTACCCTAAAAAGATCTAAAGTGTGTTTCCTACAGAAAGACAAAGCTGGTTATGTTTCACAGCTGTCTTTCTTTTTTCGCTCACATTACGAGCACTGCTCCGTTTAAGCCCTTGCAGTCTGCGTTTACTTTAGCCGGCAGAGCTCGCGCTGTGAGGAGCTCTCTGTAAGGCACTGTCGGAAAAGTGCTTATTTTTTCGGTTTTTTTTTTTCTTTCCCGTTTTTCTGCTCCGCTCCGCGCGAGCTCTCCCTGTTACAAGGGCTTAAGTGTGTTTGTGTGTGTGTTTGTTTGATGCTGTCTATGTTTGTGAATGTGTTTGAATGAGAGACAGTGTGTTGCTGTGTGTCTGTGTGTTTATACAGACAGCTTGTTATAGCCCCCCCCTAAAATATAACATATATATGGAAATGTGTGATGCACCGAGATATCGAATTGAACCGAATCGATGGCATGATAATCGTAACCGAACCGTGAGACCAGTATAGGTTCACACCTCTAGTTTTACATATGTGTTGATTACTTTTTGGCGTCAGCCTTTATTAGCCTAGCTTTTACAATAATTATCCTTCCAAAGCTGCTTTGCAAAATGCTCAGATTATTCAGTTGCAATCAAAATCAGGAGTAAGGATGAACAAGTACAGAGGTTTATTTTCAATCAAGTAATCTGATCGACAAAATAATTAAGGGAAACACTTTATTTTGATGGTGCATTTGAGTATTACCATACGTTCACACCGAAAGCGGCGAGAGCGTCCAAGGTCGCTCTGGCCGCCCTGGCGACAACGCTGTCTGCCTTCAGCTCCGGCGGCGAAAGCGTCAAATCTCGCTACGTTGATCTCGTATTGGGGTCATATGTAGGGGTTAGCATCCTTGCTTCAAGTCCTTAAAATACCTATTTTGCATACGATTTTACAATTTTGTTTATAATTGTACATATTGGGCTTTTTCCAGATGCATTAGTGCTTTTCATCGTACTACATTGATTTCTCCTTGAATGGCTATAGATTTCATGGTCTATAGATTGGCTGAATTGGTCTAGCAGCATTAAAAAGAGCATATTAAAGGCAAATCCGAGAAAAAAAAGCCTCTTAAAAGCCAAACGAGTGGTCAGGATTAGCTTGAATAAATGGCAGCGGATGGGCATAAGACCCGAGGTAAGATTTGTATTTGTTCAGAAGGTTCCCAACTTCATCAACATTGAAACTGCATTTCCCAGCCTGCCAAATTGGGTTGATATCCAGCGCAACACGTTAATTCCAGCCCGATGAAAGATTAAGTCAAATCCGTTTTTGTTGGCCGTTGACATTTGTATGCGAGCGCTAAGTTGTGGATTAGCTTCCCACGGAGAAGGTTTGGTTGTGGGAATGATGCTATTAGACCCGATTACGCTAAAGGTCTCTTGTTAATCTGGACTTCAAGTCACTTCACAGTCACATCCTAGTACTCAGAAACATCCATGCACTCTCACACTACGGCCAATTTAGTTCATACTTAAACTAAATGAATGGTTAGGTTTCCCCTCTTTCAGTGATTTCGTGCTATGGCACGTCTTAAAACCTAGTCTCCAAGGATGGCTTGATGAGGAAAATGAGGCTGTTATTTAATTATTTTATTCCTAGATGGGCATTTAGACCTTCAGGCTATTGCGGTTACCACTCCTGCAGACCTAATCGGAAGCTTTACATGGTGTGAAATCTTTCAAGGACGTTTGTCTTTTTCTATAAATAATGTAATCTCATTAGGCCTAACGTTCCCATTCCATATTTTAAGGCTTGTCATAGTAAACACACATACATGTACTTAACTAATGGAAAACAAAAAATGACTGTCCTGCAGTGTTTTATCCATTTAGCATGGTTTGACAATGTGACTAGAGTCTGTGCATCACTGTAATAGTTTCCTCTGCATAAACGCCGAACAACGAACTAAAGCCTCGCATTCCTACACCCCATCCAAAGGCTTACTGTCAGAGAAAATAAACACTTTTGAGAAATGGATGGTCGTTTCTTCAAGTGCGTTCTGTTTGTGTCTGCAGGACTCCAGAACAATGTCCCAGTGTGGTTTCTTTGCTGTCTGAGAGCTACAATCCTCACGTCCGCTACGGCGCTGCTATGGCTCTGGGCATCTGCTGCGCTGGCACTGGAAACAAGGTGAGCTTTTAAAAATAATCTGTAGATTTGCTTGGCATCCCTGTGCGTTTGATGAATAGATTTGGGCTATTCTTAAATACTTCTTTTAGATTGTCACTGACAGTTAATATATGGTCTTTTTTCAGCCAAGACATCCATTTAGATGTCTGTTATTTGATATATATTATTTGATGTCTATCATTTGATGTTTATTAGATGTCTATTATTTTATGTTTGTTAGATATGTTAGATGTCAGATCTCTTTTTGATGTCTATTAGATGTCAATTAAATATCAATTATCTGTCTGTTAGATGTCTGTTAGATATCTATTTGATATCTATTAGGTGATGTCTATTATTTTGTCTGTTAGATGTCTGTTAGATCTCTGTTAGATGTCAGATCTCTTTTTGATGTCTATTAGATGTCAATTAAATGTCAATTATCTGTCTGTTAGATGTCTGTTAGCTCTCGATTTGATGTCCTTTAGATGATGTCTATTAGATGTCTTATTTTATGTCTGTTAGATCTCTGTTAGATGTCAGATCTCTTTTTGATGTTGATTATTTGATGTCTATTAGATGTCAATTATTTGTCTGTTAGATATCTGTTAGCTCTCGATTTGATGTCCTTTAGATGATGTCTATTAGATGTCTTATTTTATGTCTGTTAGATATCTGTTAGATGTCAGATCTCTTTTAGATGTCTATTATTTGATGTCTATTAGATGTCAATTATCTGTCTGTTAGATGTCGGTTAGATCTCTATTTGATGTCTATTAGATGTCTATTATTTTTTCTGTTAGATGTCAGATCTCTATTTGATGTCTATCATATGATGTCTATTAGATGTCAATTATTTGTCTGTTAGATAGCTGTTGGATGTCTGTTAGATCTCTATTTGATGTCTATTATTTGATGTCTAATAGATGTATATTATTTTATGTCAGTTAGATGTCTGTTAGATCTCTATTTGATGTGTATTAGATTGTCTATAAGATGTCTTATTTTGTCTGTTAGATATGTTAGATGTCAGATCTCTATTTGATGTCTATTAGATGTCAATTATTTGATGTCTGTTACTTGACGTCTACTATTTGATGTCTATTTGACATCTGTAAGTTGTCTTTTTGATGTTTTTTAGACTTTTAAACAAAGTCATAAAGAGTCATAATACTGAGTTTTTCCTTTCACAGTTCGGATATTTTCTTAGAAGTGCAAAAATCTCTCAAATGTGAGCTTACAGGCTAACAATCACAATTCCAACATTTAGTTAGGCTAAAATTGCAAGATGCAAAGTTCAAATCTCACAATTTTGATTTTTATTCTTCTCAGAACTGCAGCTTTATGGCTCACAAGTGCGAGTTGTTTGACCTGCCAGCAGTTACAACTTAATTTCTCACAGTTCTGTTTGCTTAATTTTGCCAAATCACAAGGTACAAAGTCAGATGAGAAAGGCTAGGTTGAATAATACAGCAATTTATCAATGCTACCATGTGCATTTTTAGCACCGTTTCAAAGGACACACTCCTTTTAGCCCTTTATCACGTAATGTACAATAAATGAAAACTTCTGGATCTAAATGCATGTGTTCTTTTAAATCAAGACACAAGCAAGTATATGCAAGGTGTCGACCTTTTTCTAGTTTTCGCTCTTCCTAATATATTGTTTCAAGACAAAATGACACGGTAATATAATAGATTAGTGCACCCAGGAAAAGCCTTTACAGTTATTATTGAAAGTATCTTTAACTTCTTAATAAAAGTGTATGAAAGTTGTCCTTTTGTGTATGTTATGATTAAAACAAGCAAACAAATGTCCTCAAAAATAGCTTGGAGTGATGTCAGAAGCACAATTTAACCTAAATAAATGAGTCAAACCTATTTTGGTTAAATAATCCTTTATAAAGCTGTCATTTATCTATTCTTTTAGTTATTTTTTCTAGTTTTTAATTTTTTTTAATTAAATTAAAATGTACTATTGTTAAAAGAATAGTTCCACCCAAATATGAAATTTCCCCATAATTTCCTCTCTCTCCAATCATGCTCCGTGCATATAACCGCTATATGATATAATGTTATGATATTCATAAAGTAAGTTTCTCAAATCTGAGCAGCTGCCAGTCAAGATGATACATAAATAGTGGAGTATAACTAAACTAATCGCTGATAACCATCTAACAAGTAATAAATAATATAAAAACAACACTTTAAACTACTCCGACTGTGTTCATATGACAGTCTGAAAGTCCTATACCCTGAGCATACATGAGGGAGAGTAAATTCTGCTGTAACTTTTTTTGTTATTGAGTGAACTTTTTCTTTATTATTGTTATATTTTATTAAATAATGCAATAGCCAATGAAGCTGGTATGGCTGTAAACAGAAATACTAACTAAGTTAAATCTAGATTAATGTCCGGATAGGTTGCACAACCATTATTCCACCCAATTTGTGGTGGTGTTGTTGTTGCATTTGTGACCGTTTTAGTCACAGTCTGGAGGTCTGATGTGACTTTTAAATGTTAGCTGGCTAAAAATGATTGAATAAGCCCATGAGGCAGCTGAGCTGGACCCAGGAGAGAGCATTTTGAGCCATCTTACAGCACTCCTGAGTGATGTTATTGGCTCTTTTGCATGCTCAGGTTGGTTCTGCAACTAATTGCATTACCAGTGGAAGAGTCACAGATGGCGCATTTGCCACTTGAGTGGAGATGAGATTAAATTGGGAAAACCTTGGACGATGTCCTAGCCATTTACCACTCGACTCTTGAGCTGAAAAAAAATAAAAAAAATCGCAAAATGAAGATTGGTCTTGACCATCTAACTTCTAACAACTCTAATCCAAATCCCTCTCAGGTGCCCAAATACAGTCATTCTGTGACGATGCTGGGAAATCAGACTCTCTTTAGAGCCAAGATTTCCCACACTTTTTTAAAAATGGGTCACCAATTCTGTGATTTATATACCTGTGTGTTTTTACTGCACTATAATTTGTGCTCTTGCTGGGACGCCACATATAATGCTTAGTACAGTTGCTTCGACCCTTTTTGGGCTCCATCTGTCAGACAGACTCAGCCTACATACACTGACTGCTTTATTTAGGATGAAACAACTGCTGACTCGATGGCAGAAGTATGTATAATGAGATGCTGTATGTTGTGTAATGTTACCTTAGCTTTCAGTTATCTGTGTGCCAGATTTGCTATTACGGGATCTGTTTTCAGTGTACTTGTTATTTAAAAAGCATGGTTTTACTTTCAGCCTCAAGGAGACTGCTCGCCCCAAAATGACAATTCTCATCATTTGCTCACTCAAATAGTTGTACGTTTATTTTAATTTCTGTCTTTTGTTGAATGCAAAAGCCTCCTTTGACATTCATAGGAGCAACGAATGCTATGGAAGTCAATGGTTGTTGACGATCTTCAGTGTATTTTCAATTGTGTTCAACTAAAGAAAGAAACTCAAACAGGTTTGGTACAAGTGTGGAGGATGAGTAAATGATTACAGAATTAAATTTCAATTCAATTTACCTTTATTTGTATACCGCGTTTACAATGTAGATTGTGTCAAAGCAGCTTCACATAGAAGATTATAGTGAATTGTAACAGTGTCAGTCTAGTTTTCAGAGTTTAGGTTCAGTGTGGTTTAATATTCACTACTGAGAGTCCAAACGCTGAAGAGCAAATCCATCGATGCACAGCTCCACAAGTCCCGAACTATGCAAGCCAGTGGCGACATCGGCAAGGAAAAACTTCACCAATTGGCGAAAGTGAAAGATTAAAAGAACCTTAAGAGAAACCAGGCTCAGTTGGGCACGACCATTTCGCCTCTGGCCAAACGTTTTGTGCTGAGCTGTAGTCTAGGCAACAAGGGCTGGAGAACGCTGGACGTCAACAAAGACTTGTCTGTCCCCGGAGCGTCACAGGAATCAGACGCATGCTCTCTATCTGCTTATGATACGGCCTGGTCCAGGATTATGGAAACCTTGGGATCATCTCTTCACAAGTCTTGGATTGCATCAGTGGCACAGCATAATCTCTGGGGGCCTCAGGATAAAGAGAATAATTAGCGTAGCTGCTGTTCAAAGTGTGTATAAACGAGATGTGTGGAGCACACTCATGCATCATACCGCTAAGTGATGCACTGAGTGTATGCTATACTAAAAAGACAGGTCTTTAATCTAGTTTTGAATTGGAAGAGTGTGTCTGAGCCTCAGACATCATCAGGAAGGCTTTTCCAGAGTTTGGGAGCCATAAATGAGAAGTCTCGACCTCCTTTAGTGGACTTTGCTATTCTAGGTACTACCAGAAGCTCTGAGTTTTGAGATCTTAAAGAGCGGGTTGGATTGTAGCGAGACAGAAAGTTGGTTAGATAAACAGGAGCTCGATTATTTAAAGCTTTATAGGTAAGGAGCAATATTTTAAAATCAATACTAAACTTAACTGGCAGGAGGATAAAATTGGGGTGATGTGATCATATATTCTAGACCTGCTAAGAACTCTGGCAGCTGCATAAGAACTCTTACTTAGAAATTTCTGTGAACTATCCCTTTAAGATCAGAACTTACGCTGACTAAAGCCGAACCATTAGTTGGTCAATTTATTGATTAGTTTACCTTCAGAATAAATATTTACTTATAATTTGCTTGGACGTCAAAGATGTTCTTTGTTTTTTCAGCTGAGCAAAAATTTCGCAGGGAGATTCCTTCATATAGTGGACTTCAGTGGTGTTCAATAATTAAAACGTCCAAATTACAGATTCATTAAATTTGGTGGTTCAAAACATGCTTGTTTCTCCTTTATTTTTTAGTGTACCACATCTAGACAACTTTTAAAGGCGTGTGCTCGATCAAGCCAAGCATGATAGAAAAGCTCTAAAAAGACTGCCACTTTAGCTCTCAAAAGACAAACTTAATAGGACATGGTCTTTATCAGGACTATTTCTACTGTAGTGTGTCCCCTTGAACTCTCAAAAGTTTAAATAATCTAGGATGATGGGATACTTGGGGAGCTGGTGAACTGGTGGTTTAATTTGGAGGCTGTCAGGATTTTTTTCCCATATTCACAAAGATTATTTCCATCAACAGGAGGCCATCAATCTCCTGGAGCCCATGACCAATGACCCGGTCAATTACGTAAGACAGGGCGCTCTGATTGCCTCAGCTCTGATCATGATCCAGCAGACCGAGGTCACCTGTCCGAAGGTAAGTGCTAGTTTGGTGTTTGCACCCCCCCCCCCCCCTCCAAAAATGTTATAATATGTAAGTGATAATCAACAGATCGCCAAGGATTTCATTACAGGGCTGTCTGGAATACTTGATTCTGATTGGTCAGTTGAGGGCAGTGGTTCCCAAAGTGGGGGTCACAGGACAATGAGGAGGGTGGGCGTCACTTGGTGATTTCAAAAAATCTAATTTATTTTATTAAATTATCAGAATGAACCTATTTTATCTATAACCTACACAAGGTAAAATGAGTAGTTAATAGTTGCGTTAAAGCATGCAAATAAAAAGCCATCAGCCTTTTGATTATTATTACTTTTCTGGTGGATCGGTTACTTGGACCTATTGGTGTTCGTGCGCCGTTGCACACAAGCTTTGTACATTACTAACCACTTCAGATGATAGCGGGGGTCGCAATTCATTGGCATTGTTATTTTAGAGGTCGTAGACTACAAATTTGGGAACCCGTGCTCTAAGGTATGATATTCCCAGATAACAACCACTGAATCGAACAGCACAGGCTAATCTGGGTACTTCGAGTCATCTTGACCATCACTGAATACATTCACATGCTTATCTATATGCACACTGCTGTCCGTGACTGTTTGGTGCCATCTTGTGACTGAATAATGTGTAGGTTAGTATATGCTCCATTCAGGCGTTTTCATCTCTGTCAGCTTTGCCTTTTTACGGCTCAGAACAAAGTTTTGTCCAATTTTTACATTCAATTTAAGTGCATTTGTATTGCGCTTTTTACAATCCTCATAATCAAAATCACATTTTGTGACAAGTAGCCATGTAATAAGCTGGCTAAAGTACATTCAGGCGGTGGTTTTCGGAAAATAAAGCTCTTTAGTCTTGCTTTTTTCTGCAATAACAAACATCTGGATGTACTTTATTCCTTACCTAAATTCCCCTGAGACGCAGAACAGCCCAACACAAAGTGCATTCAAAATGCTGTCGATCATCCAGCGCTAGTTCTGTGGGCATTTGCCAAGATATAGACAAGTCAAAATGAGTTTTTCTCTTTGCAGTGCAGTATAATCATATACCATATAATTGTCATCATGACATGCTTGTTTCTGCACTTTACCAGCAATCACAGAGAGAGAAAGTACACATGCAGGAGATTATGCGTGCATGTAAATGACACTGGCATGTCTGATAGCTCCTAGTAACATGTTAGCTACTGCATTGCAAGGATTTCTGAATTGGATTATTAACATCGGCTTGTCAATGCTTTATTCTGTTATAACATCAGCCTGGATTATTTTGTACTGAACTTATTGCCCATCTTCCAGACAATCCGAATCAAGAATTTCAGCAGAACATGGTATAAACTAGAAATATTTTCCAAGTTTCCAGTCATCGCCAGGTCCATATTTGGCACAGATCTTCAAATCATGATTATTATTTGTATTATACAATACTGTGGACTGCTTGTTGGACCAATGAGGTTTGACTTAAATCCATGCACATTAGTTAGAGGGAGTGGGCTTTATTACGAGTCCACACAGACTAAAAAATGAACAATAGTCTGTCATTGAACTGTTTATTATAGATTCCAAAGCTATAAATATTCACCTCTTGTCTTTCTACAGTGTGGTTTTGTAGTCACGGTACATTTGCTTGTTTCTTGGGCTGATTTTTCCTTCAATTTCACCACACGATTATTACCTGTCTGCAAGTTTTACGGCCACATGAAAGCAGAATTGATTCGAAATCTCTGTTTTACGGTGTAATAAAGAGCTGGAGTTGTAATAATGGCACTCATTTGTTAAACATCCAGAGCGTGCACACTTTGACTCCCGCTGGCCACATGTTTTATGTGCCTGGCGGAAGAAAAAAAAGTCTGGGAATGAAAACTATTAACTGTTTTTACAAAACCAAGTCATTTTCTGTGGCAAATCCCCATTTTTAAAATGAAAGTGTGTTCATTTAATCAAATCTTTCATGTAAAAAGTCTGTCTGCAGTAGTCATGGAGTCTTTTCTGCATCCATAGGTGAACCAGTTTCGCCAGCTCTACTCAAAGGTGATCAATGACAAGCATGATGATGTCATGGCCAAATTTGGGGCCATCCTGGCTCAGGGCGTTCTGGATGCAGGTCAGTACCAGATATGGATATTTCAGGTTTCTGGAAACTACAGTATATGAAGAGTCCAGATGCAAACATGGATGCACTTTTCTTTGCTTCCTATGTTTATGTTCAGTTAATTCACTTTAAAAAGGAGCTATTATGCAGAAATCACTTTTATAAGGGGATTAAACAGTTGTGTGTCAGCAGTGTGTGCACATAACCAGCTTCTAATGGTAGACATGCCTACTAGTGACCATCTCTACCTCATTAACATAGAGCATAAGTCTTGAATCTGCCACTATGCTGACAAATAGGCATTTGTAGCTCCGCCCTCTTCTGAAAAGAGCACAATCTTATTTGCATTTAAAGCATAATCGCCACAATTAGGACCAAAAGAGTCCCTTAAGATGACATTTACACTTGTACATGATTTATTTATGGCTTTTGGTGTGTATTTAGACTTTGGCATGTTTGATTTCAAACTAATTCTGTGGAGGTTTGACTTAAAATTGATGCAATACAGACTAAACACATCTAAATAAAGCAAAACAGGATGTAGATTCAGCCATTCAAACAAACACAAAATACATCGCCCCTACATGGTTTTTATTTCTTTAGATTTTGGGTATAACTTTTAACTAATTTTAGATTAGCCGTTAACCGAATATTTTCCGTCATTGACGAATTTTTTTCAGCAGGGACCGAAAAATCTGAAGGTGATCCGTCATTTTGACGGATTATGCTGCGGGTGATCTATTGTAATTTGTAGCTAACTGTAATTCCCACTCCTGTCCAGCTGATGGCGATTGCTTTTCTTTCGTCTCCTCTCTGTCACCGCTGGCTGAAGTGGCGCTAGTGATTCCGGTCTCCAGTGTGGCAGCAGAACGCGACTTCAGCCTCCAGAACAAAGTTAAAACTGTCACGAGAAGTCGACTTTCCGAGGCAAAGACACGGAATTTAATGACAAACTATAAACTATTGTGAAACAGCTTGTCAAAAGATTACATACAGCAATAGAGAAAAGAGCACTCTTCAGTTATCAGCTGTTAGTCAGCGCCCGCTCTATTTTTTCCTGGTCATTGCGCCTTTGCCTTGTGCTGTGTAAATGCAGATGATCGGATAGGAGTCACTTTTAAGATGATGTAAGCATGTCAGCAAAAAATCAGATACAGTCGCAAAATCGGAATTGACCATCAAGATCTGCTGTGGAAATGCAGCCTTAGTAGCACCATCTAGTGGTGGTGTGGATCTGTCCTGACAATTATAAACCTAATAAACGTTATTAAGGTCACTATTAAACTGTTAAACATTTAAACTGATAAATAAAAAATAAAAAACTTAAATTATGTGGCCAATATTAAATATTTATATAAAGAATATTGGTTATTATTTTTTAAATTTATTATTTATATTATTAATTATTGTTTAAATACACACACGCACATATTGTCTTCCTTCTTTTTTTGTCCTCAGCCTATCACATTGCTGATTTGTCCGACAACTCTACGTGCTTAAAAAAAAAACACAAAGCTTAAATGTATGCCAATGTCTGAAACATGGTAAACATTTTTAATGAAGTGTTAGTTATTGAATCCCTGTTGTTTATGCATTAGGATTAATGTGAATTAGTGTTTATTCAAGTGATCAAACTACTCGTTGAGAAACTAAGAATAATAATTTAAATTGTAATGATATAACAAGTACTTAATTATTATGAAGTAACTTCCCCAACACTGGTTGTTTCTTATGGAAACGTCTCATTGTACTCTTTGCTTGCGTGTTCAGTGCAAAATGCGTGGGTGAAAACGAACCTTCCAATTCATGTCAAGGCAGGTAGGTCTGTTTACAGCCATATGACCGAATGCTGATAGGATCGTGACAAGAATGTGGCATTAGAAACATGATAGCGGCTCGTTTTCATGTCACTACAGGCAAATATCATTCACTCAATCCCAAGGGAGATTGCCTATTTATATTGAAGGACCTTCAGAATGCTCTTGCCCCCAGCTATAGCACCATCCCAGAGCAGGTTATTATGAATATATGACCTGTACCAAAGTGTTTTGCCTACAGAAATTGAATTAGAACTCTGGAGTGATGTCACATCCTAATGATCTGATCTGAAGTTAGCGCTGCAGCTAATGAATTTGGGTATACTGTACTGCATCTGCATTAGCAAAAGATAAATGCACAGCAAGATTTCTAACACCAACTGGATATTTACAAATCTCTGCACTATATAAAATAATCTATCAATGTGTACAATGAAGTTAGCAGCAGAATTAATACATCAGTTGATATCCATGAGCTGCTGTAACATCGCTGTTTGTTTCATTGTTTATATATTTCTCTTTGCCTGTTTTCATTTGGTTTGTTCGATGGCTTAATTACATCTGACAAATGTATTTACATTAATTTGAATGTTTATTAGGCATTTTTTTGAAATATTCTACGGTAAATGATGCATGTAAATCAAATATAACGTTTACAGATTTTTGTTATATATCAGATGTTTTTAGAACATTTATATAAGGGGTGCAACGGTTCAACGGTGCTCACAGTTCGGTATGCATTACAGTTTTAAGGAATGATACAATTTGTGCTATGCTTAGAAAAAAAATGCCTACAGAACAATTCAATGAACAATAAACATTTATTGGGTAACAAACACCTGACAATGCAACAGCTTCACACATATGACTGTAGATTAGGGTTGGGCGATGTCGAAGTGGTGTCTGAAGAGCGAGGAGGGATCCGGGGCATACCTGTCAACAGTGGGATGTGAAAATAAGGGATTTGTCCCCCTTCCTCCTTTAAAAAAATCCCCAAATTACTAAATATGTTCATTTGGAGCTGTTTCGTTGTAAATAAACAGTTATATAGTAAGTAATATGTTTTATTATTGTTATTTACAAAAGAAAAAATAAATAGTATACATTAGCAGCAAATACATTAGCAAACAATTCGGCTTATTAAAATTAATAGCTGTTATAATGAAATAGAATCAAGCTATCAAATCTCATTAGCCGTCTCTTCACTGTATAACTTACACATTCTGATTGAAGAGCAACGAATGAATGATTAATTTATTTAGATTTTTTTCGTTTGATTACATAAAAATAACAGGTGTCACTTTAAAAATGCACACATCTAACAATACAATGAAGGCATTCGACTGCTTTCCTAATTGTTTATGCTCATTTAAGATGAAATTAGTTGTGTTTGGGGAAAAAAAAAAAACGCCAAGATCGACATCTTTAGATATTATTATTATTATTATTAATTATGTGTAAATGTCTGTTTAAACACGCATCCAAAACCCAGACTTTCGCTCCGCCTCAAATCGCGTGTACAGAATCCGTTTGGCAAACAGCGTCTATTTATCACTGTGGATCACGTCAGCTGATCGGTCACGGTCACGCACCGCTATTTGACTGTTTTGAGGATTGCATAGGAATGGTGACGGCACCTGTATTTAAAAGGAAAGGGAATTGCGCCGTTTTTATATTAATTTCAAAGTGTTTTTGTGCCTAAACAAAGCGAAAGCACAGAACAGACTCGCATTTAAGAGCGAGGGGCGGCCCCTGTTGGTTCGGCGGTATGGGTTGCGTATAGAGAGGCTCGGCTCTTTAATGTTTCTTGCCACCCTTCAGAGAAACACTGAAAGTACGGGAGAAATAGGGGAAATACCTTTATAGGATGATAGAACTCTAAAATGCGGGAGAATCCCGGAAAAAACGGGAGGGTTTACAGGTATGATCCGAGGGTGAGAAGGATGCGCAACTTATTTGAGGACCGGGAGGGAGACGCATGATTTACATGAGATTATCACTCATTTGCGGGCATAATAAGTCCCGCAAATGCATAGAGACTTCCGGAACTTCCTGTGTCTGAATATCACGTTTAACAACTATAGTGAGACGCTATCCAGTGGTAAATCCTTGATAAGCTGTCCGACGTGCACTACTCTCCGGAGCTCAGACGAGTGAATAAAAGTGTGTGGCTGTGTGCATGTGGTTACGTGATGTGCGTTTTCAGCGGACGGAGGGCTGTTCAGAAATGCTAGGTAAAACACGGTGTGGATGTGGATCCTTTTCGTTCTAAAATGCCATTTTAACACTAAGAATGAAAGTAGTTTAATTGTAGAGCCAATCGATCATCGTTTTCATGCTCGATCGTCGCTGATGTGTTCGAGTAATTGATTAATTGCGCACATCCCTAATAGCGAGAGTGAACAGCCTGAAGGAGCGAAACTAACACGGATCTTGATCCGCCTGTGGACTCAAGCACGACTCCAAATGATGCTGTTTTTGAGCCTTCCTAAAGCACATACGTTATTTTCTCAATAAAATCCATGTTGGATGACTGCCCAGTCACCAGGCAGACAGAAGCCCTGCAAACCTGTGTCTATTGCTCAGTGAGTTCGATGCGCGAATGAAGCGAGTAAACACAATGTTCACGCATCTATTTACACGTGAATAGCACGATTTATCCGAGCTTACTGCATCTGGTGTGAGCACAGCAATTAAATCATAACTTAACGTTAAAGCACCTATCATAACATTGTTTATCAATATATGGCTCTTATTGGATAGTTGGAAGCTTTAGAAATTAAAAATGTTAAACAGGAAATAGATTGGGACCATTGTTTTTGTTTACATCTTCTTTAATATACTGCCGAAGAACAAAACACAACTACATCTCAGATGACCTGCGTATAAATTAACAGCATGCCTATAACTATCCCTTTAAAATGTGCCAGACATATTGACTTTCATCCCAGTGAACAGTGGAGAGCTCTTAAAGCTAATTAAACATTTGCATTCATGTTGAAATGATGACCCTCCGCTAACGTTTTGAACTTTTAGTGCAGCGTGATTCATGGCCTGGTTTGGCAGAGCCTTTAGACGCATGCATTTTTAGTTGTCGCAAATCGTGTCATGTTTTAAGTCACTGTAGTCAAAATAAACAATACAGGCCATAATTTCTCATATGCTCATTGCAGCAGATGCCAACAGGAAACGTGCAGTCTAATAATTCAACGGTGCCTTTCATTCAGAGCCAACTCCATCCTCTAAACTGATGATGCCTTTCCAAAACCCCATTCGTCTTTTAAAGTGCGTTGTTTCGGACATTTCCGCATCCCTCACTCCTGCTATTGTCTGCCCATCAGGCAGCCGGAGGGTGGATTCGCCTTTAGCCCTCGACCTTCATATCATCTCATCTTAGCAGCTCAATCTTGTTTTGGCTCCATGTTCTGTACACCTCGACAGGAATGGTTGTCAATTGTTAATCAAGACATTACGGGTGCACATCTGGGCCAGCTCTTATTAGCATCACACTTGTGTGGCCTTGAAATACTGTATATGGATTAACAATACAGATCCAGAATTAGGCAGGGCGTATTTCTATAGAACAGGGTTATTCAATCATAATTGAATGTTGGAATTAACTTCTGGAAGGAAAGGTCTGGACGATTAGTATTGCATTGCTTGTTTGACCGTTAAGCTGGCATCTTTTGAAGTTTCATGTACGTCAATGCTGATCTTTAACGTTCACATGCAGCACAGCTCATCACTGTCAGGTCCAAAAGCAGTGGAGCAATCAGAAGACGGGGCAACCCTTTTGAGCTGCTGTTCATAGTTCAAAATTGGCAATACAACGGTTTTACTGACCACTATATCATGGCGGAGGAGGCACCCATTGTGTCTTCTTCCAGAACATCCTGAGTTATGCAATGTATCTTCATTATCATACCTATTTCTAATGGTCCCGTTATTACATCACTGTCATAATTCATTTGTTTTCTTTTTGGCTTAGTCCCTTTATTAATCAGGGGTCGCCACAGCGAAATGAACCGCCAACTTAACCTGTATATGTTTTTACACAGCGAAAACGCCCATGCACTCTCATTCACACTCATACACTACGGACAATTTAGCCTACCCAATTCTCCTGCACCGCGAGTGTTCGGACAGTAGGGGAAACCGGAGCACCCGGAGGAAACCCACGCGAACGCAGGGAAACATGCAAACTCCACAAAGAAACGCCAACTGACCCAGCCGAGGCTCGAACAAGAGACCTTCTTGCTGTGAGGCAACAGCAATACCTACTGCGCCACTGCGTCGCCTTCCTCTTTCATAATATTGCTTGCATCTTTTAAAACCATTTCTGAGCACCGTGTCTCACGTTTTTAGAAACAAAGAGCCCTAAGACTGCATCATGAAGTCCCTTTTTATACTTACAGACTTGCGAATAGTGTTTGAAATCAGCTATATAATCCGTCATGGAAACTTTACTGTCTTTCACAATACTGTCGAAGCTCGTATACACCTGATAAGTCCAGCCCTTTCCTTCCTTGAGAAACAAATCATCAGGCTTGTAAAGTTGACACACCTCTCTCTTTATTTAAATCATCAGCCAGTATTTCCATCGCCGTCTCTCTTGCTCTTCCTGCTAGCGCCACAGCAATGGCAATCTTTTTTTTTTTTTTTAATGGCAATCTTTTAAATTTCTCTAACACTAGTCCATATTCCGACCTTATTCTTCCAGCTTTTGAATAACTTCCCCTCTTCATAACTTCCGCGGAGCTCTGTAATTGCTAATCGTTCCTTGCCACCAATTTGCTACAAAGTAAGAGCAGCAATTTTGAACTTGTCTCTTTTATTGCCTGACCGCCATGGCTGTTCACAACCAAAACAACAACTCCCACACACTAGTGATAGGAAGTTCGGATCATTTTACTGACTCGGAATTTTGAGTCTCGTTCATCAAGAGGAACGAATCTTATTTCGAGTCATTTCGTTCATTTGTCCAATTTGCCAAAATATTATTAAAATGTTACAAATTGCTTCCAAACACACGACAAATAAGTCATAAATAGAATACTAGAAGAAGAAGAAAATAATAGTTCAATGTTTGCCTGCTCTTTTGTCTATGAAGGTATTGTTGTGTCTTCTAATGTCAATGATTCGTTCACGTTACACTGACGGTCACATATAATCTTAACCAATGTACACAGTCTGAGTCGATAGGAGCCATGATAATTAGTTCACCTTTTAATTCAATTCTTTTTCCTGCTCTGAACGCATATGATTGGCCCGTGAGGAACGAATGACTCAGACCCGATAGAGGACTCGAGAGATGAACGGATCAATTCCTTTTCCGGCTCTAAATGCATATGATTGGCTTATGCCTTTCCGCGATGAACAACTCAAAAGACTTGAAATATATGATACCAGCTGCACAAATGTGCGCACACGCGGATAAACGAATCACTCCCTGAGAGGACTCGTTGCTCCCGAGTCATATTGAAGATTCAATATCGTTTATAAACGACCTATCACTCCCAAACACTCCGAAAATGACTATTCACATAACTTAAGTCCTCACGCTTCTTCCCATGTGCTACAAGTGTGTTGGGCTTGGTTAGAGGTAAATTCTGCAGAACATTGGTTCACCGAAACAGAATTGAACTAACCCTGTCAAATAATTAAGGAAGGAATTTTTTAAAACCACCTTAACAATTGAAATTAAATTTGAATTCTAGGGGTGTCACGATTTCTATTTTTAATCGAAATTAATCGAAATTTATGCTCAACTTCGTTTATCGAATCAAAAAATAGAATCGTCGATGCTGCCACGCCCCCATGTCACGTTAGCTTGGCTTGCCAAGCGGGAAAAAAAACAGGCTTGTTGAAGTGCTTGTTAAACTGTAGACGCAGGAGACCCGTCGACAGAACTTAAACCCTCTCCTCTTTCAATGAAGTCGCCGGTGTGGAAGCATTTTGGATTTCCAGTTAGTTATGTTGACAACGTTCGTGTTGTCGACAAAAAAAACACAGTTTGCAAGCTCTGCTATGTACGTATTACGGTTGGGATGACGTGACCACACACACTCATTCACACACAGATACAGATGCACACACATTGTCATGCGCTCGAGACAGCGGGTCAAGGCAGTCAGCGGGTCAGTAGACTGCTTCCATCTTTTACTTTCACACTTGTACTTAGTCATTTTAGCGCACACCTCAGATACTGTTGGCTGGTTCCTGTTGGTTGTGTGTCTTTTTTACCGACGCCATTATAACGAGACAGATCACTGCCTATTCACGAGTCCCGCAGAAAAAAGTGATTGACAGGTGGTAATTATGTGTGTAACTTATCCTTATTCATTTACTGTATGATTTGTTTATGGGTAAAACAAAGACCATGCAGGTCAGGTAGTTCAAACGGTAGACTACAAATAATTAATTGGTCATTAATTAATTAATTAATTATTCATAATCGTAAATCGAATCGAATCGTGACTTTAGAATCGAAAATGTAATCGAATCGAGGATTTGGAGGATCGTGACACCCTTATTGAATACTTATTGGTTGCATGCCATTATGGTCCATCCTATTCAAATCTAGTCATTTTACCGTCTATTCAGGGTTTTTTTTATTTTGCAAGCACATTATTAAATGTTCCCAATGTAGATTTAGCTTGTGTTCTGGAGGAGTTGAACTCAGAGGAGTTGAGTTGTGCCTCCTGCATTGCTATGTTGTGTATTTATTGACCCTTTGTTATTTGGGCAAAGCAGGCCTGGTTGGTGACACTCTGCCGTTTGGATTGTTTTCAGGTGGTCGTAACGTGACGATCTCTCTCCAGTCCCGCACGGGCCACACACACATGCCGTCAGTGGTGGGTCTGCTGGTCTTCACACAGTTCTGGTTCTGGTTCCCACTCTCTCACTTCCTGTCTCTGGCCTTCACACCCACAGCCATCATTGGCCTCAACAAGGATTTAAAGGTAAACATGAGTATCTCCTAACTAGGGTAGTTGACTTCAGGACCAATCAGTAATGAAATGTAAATGCTTCATGTTCCTAAAAGCTGCTGATTGGCCGTTGTGTTCACATGCTCAACAGAAATGACTGTGATTGGCTGAAAAGGTCATCACTTCACCACATGTTCACCAAGTGCAAACACAGATACATGGACACTGGAACATTTAAAGTTGTATCAGAGCTGACTGTTCAGCTGATAGACGCGGCTTTCAAATGCTCATGTGTTCGTCTATCCGCGTTTACGCTTGGTGAACAGCGATGATGACATGCTCAATCTCATTCATATCCCTTTAAAGAGGTGAACACAGCAGCCAATCAGCGTTTAATAACGTGCTCAACAGATCTCAAATGTTAAAGAGAGTATGTACTTGACACCTCTACTCCTAACCCAAGCGATACTGCAACACAGTGAGATCTCACTATGCATGAATATCTAAGAGAAATGGTTGTTGTAGGATGTCTGGTCTCTGGGATCTAATCCCTGTTTATCCAATGAGTTGCAAAGCCATTAATGTCTGGCACAGGTTGTGCAAACCTTTTCCTGGAAAGCAACTGTCTTGCAGTGTTTAGTTTTAACATCAGTTACTGTCTAAGTGACATTAAAGGGGAGCTATTATAAAAAAAATCACATTTATAAAGGGTTTAAACACAGTTGTGTGTCAGCAGAGTGTGAATATAAGCAGCTTCTAATGGTGAAAGTGTATTAATTGTATTGTTTATAATCAGACTTGATTTAAACGGTCTTCAGAAGCACTTTGATTGACATTCTCCCTTTTGTACGTGTCATCAGAGGAGGAAAGCCCCGCCCACTTGTGACCATCTCTCCCTCATTAGCATTGGACGTTAGTCTTGTTTTGAATCTGCCACTATGCTGACACACAGGCGTGTGTAGCTCCTCCCTCTTCTGAAAAGAGCACAATCTCATTTGCATTTAAAGCAACAGTCACCAAAATACCACAATTAGGATCAACACCTAAAAGGGTCAGTTTCAGAGAGTGTTTAAACATGATCTGTGTGGTATTTTAAGCTGAAACTTCACAAAATACACTCTAGTATGGAATAAAATCACTGTCATAAATATTTCGTGCGTAAATAAAATTCACGCATCCGTAATTATAAAATCGTAAAGGAAAACGGAACGTACTTGTAATTTTACGAAGGTACAATTCCAAAACCTGCGATTAGAACAGGTACAGATATGACATTTTCTTTGTCTGTTTGTATATGACTAATACATTTACGATGGGATTACTTTACAAACACGAAACGCAGTTTCACCACGAACACAAAGTCCTGATTATGAGTACGAATCAAACAGCGACACTCCACTGTCAAAATTACGTCACTGCTGTCACAGGCATTAATAAACAAGCGAAAATTACGAGTATGTTCCGTTTTCCTTTACGATTTTATATTTACGGATGCGTGAATGTTATTTTCGCACAAAATATTTATGACAGTGATTTTATTCCATACTCTAGGGACTTCAGAGACTTGTTTTACATCTTGTAGAAAGAGGCATAATAGGTCTCCTTTAAGTTGTACTATTCAATACTATTCAGTAATAACATAGTCAAAATAATCAAACTTTTTTTATTATTATTCAGTGCTTTTCAGTTTGAGATGAGCAATTTCTGTCCCATTAACAGATGCCGAAGGTGCAGTATCGCTCCAACTGTAAACCCTCCACCTTTGCCTACCCTCCACCCCTGGAAGTGCCAAAGGAGAAGGAAAAGGAGAAGGTCTGTGTGTGCTTGTTGAATTTCTACTTGAAGGCAAAAAAAGTGGCAGAAATCATGACTTACCATGTCATACCCTTCTCCTGTCAGGTGTCCACCGCCGTCCTGTCCATCACTGCTAAAGCCAAGAAGAAGGAGAAGGAGAAGAAAGAGAAGGAGGAGGAAAAGATGGAAGTGGTATGTGTTGCACAATATATCGTTTTAGCATCAATATGGCAATGTGCGAATCTGCAATAGTCACAGCACAGGATCTCGAGTTGGGATTATAATAACAGGGTTCTTACGGGTGCTGGAAATCCTGGAAAATGCTTGATTTTTAATATAGTGTTTTCAAGGTTAGAAAAGTGCTTGGATTTTGGACAAAGTGCTTGAACCTGCTTGAATTTGCAGGGCTTGAAATTGTGACTGTTTTGTCTATGTGACCTCAACATATGTTTTAATTTTGTTTATGTCACCTACATATATAATATGTGATCCCAAATATATTTGGGAGCATATGTGCGAGTGCATAAATTGTTGTCGTGCGACCAGTTTTCTTTGCAAAATGTTCACCGCATGCGCGCATTTATGGAGCTAATAATAAGCCAAAACAATCTCAATTTGAATTGTGTTAAACTGAATTATTAACAATTGTAAGTTAATAATACGGATTATGTCCTATTAGAAATGTTTTGAATTAGCATTTCTTAACTTGATTATTGAACATCTGAAATTTAAGACAACTTATTTTTTAAGATTTTTATAGACATTTTTTTAAACTTGAAACGACAATATAATGACTGTAAAAAGAAAAAAAACACTGCACATGAAAGTTTGGGACTACACCCAAACAAAATCTGACTGTAAGCTCATTTCCTGAGATATCAACTTTAGGTAGAAAGAGATCAAACCTTCATACTTCAAACATACTTCATCCAAAAACTAAACTTTTTTAAATGTATTTTTTAATCATTTGTGGGTAATTTATCCCAATAAATTCATGCTCTAAAGTGCTTAACAATTTTAGTTTTTTTTAAATAGCACAATAGATTTAAATGTGAAAAAGTACATACAATATATATATATAAACGTAATTAAGCTTGGTTATTAGGTGCTGGAAAAGCATACAAATGCACATTGAAAGTGCTTGAAAAGTCCTGGAATTTGAAGTGGGGAAAGGTGTAAGAACCCTTTAATAACCAGCCACCGCAAAACACGTGATTAGTGCAGTCGCAACCCTAAAATAGCATGACAGAATTACATTTGGATGTGTTTTTAAGACCTTGGAATGAGGAAGATTTATAGCTAATTTAAACCAGGTTATAAAGATTGAAGCTTTAACAACAATTAATTTTATTCAATCATTTATACAATGAAGAAATAGCAAAAAAGTGTCTGCAGATTCTGTCTAGCCCTAGTCATCTTGTGAAATTATTCATATCGCAATATACAGTGAAGTCTGAATTATTCGCCCCCTGTTTATTTTTTCCCAATTTCTGTTTAACGGAGTGCAGATTTCTTCAACACATTTCTGATCATAATAGTTTTAATAACTCATCTCTAATAACTGATTTATTTTGTTATTTTGTAAAGAGAAATAACTATAGCATTTAACATTTGAACTGGATCAAAAAAGTTTTTTAAAATTGAGCAAAGACAAGAATGCGTGTTTTGGCATTTAAGCTGATGTTTAAAAGACAATTTAATATATTTTCCAGATAAATTAATTAGATTTTTTCTTTAATGCTCATTGTTCTTATTTAATATGGTTGAAGTCTGAATTATTAGCCACCCTGCTTATTTTTTCCCAAATTTTGGAACGGTGAGAATGAAGAGAAGATTAGTTCAACACATTTCTGAACATAATAGTGTTAATAACTCATCTCTAATAACTGATTTAGTTTATCTTTGCCATGATGACAGTAAATAATATTAGACTAGATATTCTTCAAGACACCTCTATACAGCTTAAAGTGACATTTAAAGGCTTCACTAGGGTAATTAGGTTAACTAGGCAGGTTAGGGTAATTAGGCAAGTTATTGTATAGCGATGGTTTGTGCTGTAGACTATCAGGAAAAAATAAAGCTTAAAGGGGCTAATAATATTGTCCTTAAAATGATGTTTAAAAAATTAAAAACTGCTTTTATTCTAGCCGAAATAAAACAAATGAGACTTTTTTTCAGAAGAAAAAATATTATCTGACATGCTGTGAACATTTCCTTGCTCTGGGAAATATTTAAAAAAGAAAAAAATTCAAAGGGGGTCTAATAATATTGACTTTACCTGTATATTGCATACAAACTAAACATTGTCATATCTCCCAGTCGATATCTCTCAGTCCTAGCATGCATGTCCAAATCCCAGACCACTTCCGAAACCCAATTATGAGCTGCATTGACGAATTCTTTATCTGCAGGAAACACAGGCGGAGGCTGAGAAAGAGAAGAAAGACGAGGAGAAGGAGAAAGAAAAGGAAAAGAAGAAAGAGCCAGAGCCAAACTTCCAGATGATGGAGAACCCGGCCCGAGCCCTGCCCGCCCAGCTGAAGGTGCTCACCATGCCGGACAGCTGCAGATACCAGCCCTTCAAACCTGTGAGTCCGACTCGTGTAATTCAGGCCTGCCAATGCTTGACCAGCTTTTGTCTAGAAAAAAAGATGAACACTTCAAAGTGAACACACACTCGTCTAATGGCTCCACACAAACAGCGCAAAGAGCTGCTGAGGTCAACTAGCATCAGTCCAAATAGTCCTTTTTGCTTTTTAGTAAAAAAAAAAAAAAGTGTTTTAGGTGTAGATGCATGCCGATGATCAATAATATATCGTGATAATGAACAAGCACAATGTTTATATCATAGGCACTTCAAAATACTGTGAATGAATATTCATTATTTAAACGTTTAGAGTGCTCTTTGGGAATATTCACGTTGTATTTGCAGTGGTTAATCAATTAGGTCGCCAAGTATTCGGCACCGTAATGAACAATTAGTTGAATAATTAAATAAAAAAATTTAAACATGCTAATCTGGCCTTAAACATTTTGAAATATTGATTGAAATCTTTGATTATTTCTTAGTTGATGGCTAATATTGTTAAAATCGTAGTCGTAACCTGATTGCAAGTCATTATGTTCATTCATTAAATAGATGTTACATAGTAACTTATGCTTATCGTTTTTATTTTAGTCCTGATTTAATTTAGTTAGTTTTGTGTAATCTGAGTATTTTTCTACAGTCGAGCAACACACTAATGCTGCATCCCAATTTGTGTACTATTCCTCCTGTGTAGTGTTCGAAAATAGAATTAACTTTTCCCAAATAATAGGAAGGTGAAATTATGGGAGTTTTCCGGAAGAAATAATAAACAGGGTGGTTGCGGGAGATTGGTCTGAAATACGGGATACTCCCAGGAAAAACGGGAGTGTTGGCAGGTGTGCTCACCAGTTTAATAATGATTTGATGAGCTGTAGTTAGAAATCAGACTGTTATAATCTTCTAAGCGTAAGGGCTTATGCGGTTCTGTCGCCAACTTGTAGATAGAAAACATCAACCGTCTTTGGCCTACTCTGTAGCAGGTTAATGGCAGCTGAAGAGATCTCTCAGAAATTGTAAATATTTTAAAATAGGCACTATTCTTATAAATAAACGGCATAGTTGCAATCTAAACAACTACCTTCTCCACTAAAAGAAACCCTCAAAAATAAATTTTGTTGTCCAACAGCAGTAATATTTGTCAGACTGTAGAGTGTCTCTCTGCTTGTTGCTGACTGTTTGTGGGCGGAGTAATACACACAGGTCAAGGGTAAAGAGGCCTTTGTGTGATGTTACTGGCAAAATATTGCACGGCTATAAGCGAATCAGATTCAAGAACCAGACAGAACTGTTGTATATATATATATGTGTATATATATATATATGTGTGTGTGTGTGTGTGTGTGTGTGTGTGTGTGTGTGTGTGTGTGTGTGTGTGTGTGTGTGTGTGTGTGTGTGTGTGTGTGTGTGTGTGTGTGTGTGTGTCTGTGTATATATAGACCTGGGACTACACAACTTTTAAATATTGACTATTGCTTCAATAACAAATTTAACCTATAGTCAATATATAAAGGTGTTTATTTGTCTAATGTTTGCTAAAATTAAAGTTGTATAAATTAATTTTTCATGTTGTGCTAACACATCCATTTCAAAAAATTATCCAAATAAACAAACCAGAGAAGGTATTGTGACGAATCTCTTAAGAGTCATATGAAGGTTTTCTGTAACCCTCAACAGTTGAAGTCAGAATTATTCGCCCTCCTGTTAATTTACTCATTTATTTTCTCAAATAATTACTGAATGATGTTTAACAGAGCAAGGAATTGTTCACAGTATTTCCCATAGTATTTTTTCTTCTGGAGAAATTCTTATCAGTTTTAGTTCGGCTAGAATTACAGCAGCTTTTTAAAACCATTTTCAGCTCAATATTATTAGTAAAAATAAGCTTACACTGGGATGTAGTACAAGTAAGTGAATTGAGACGCAGTATATCTGTTTTACCTGTTAAAGAAACCATTTTTGCGGCTTAGGTCAATATTGTGATGGTGCTGTAAACCGTGATAAAAGCTTCAGCAATTCATCACAGTGGATTTTAATACCAGCAGAAGCCTGTTTAGCTGAAAGTCCTTGAGGGTTGATGGTAATATAGCGATCCCCTTTATCCACATCGTGTCCCCAGTTACACACGGGAGGCATCATCATCCTGAAAGACACCAGTGAGGAGGAGGAGGAGCTGGTGGAGCCGGTGTCAGCTCACGGACCCAAGATTGAGGAGGAGGAACAGGAGCCCGAGGCCCCAGAACCATTCGAGTACATCGATGAGTGACATGTGCCACCCTACAGGTACTGCTCTCACATCAACATTCATTACTAGAGTTTCCTCTTGTCCTCCCTCAATGTTTTTGGCCTTAGATGGTGTCCCATAGCTGCACAATTAAAAAAAGTTTAATTTTACTGCTTGAACGGTTGAGTTGCACCATTATTGAATTCATTCAGATGGTCAGACGGGAGCACTTTTAGCCTAGACTGTTAGCATCTCACTCCAGAATGATCATTCATACATGCATTCATTCATTCATTCATTCATTTTCTTGTCAGCTTAGTCCCTTTTTTATTCAGGGGTCGCCACGGCAGAATGAAAAGCTAACTTATCCAGCACATGTTTTACACAGATGCCATTCCAGCCGCAACCCAAACACCGGAAAACACCCATACACTTGTGCATTCACACTCATACACTATGGATAATTTCTGCCTATCCAATTGCTCTATAGCGCATGTGTTTGGACTGTGGGAGAAACCCACACCAACATGGGAGAACATGCAAACTCCACACAGAATTGCCAACTGGCCCAGACGGGACTTGAACCAGCGACCTTCTTGCTGGTGCTACCCACTGCGCCATCATGACGCCACTCCAAAATGATCAAAGTTTTGACAGTTTTCCCAATTAAAGCTGCAGTATTCTCTGGTTTTATTGTATACTGAGACTGATGGATGATGAGAAGTTGCTATTTTTAAGACTGTAGTGTCCTTAAACAGCCCCCAGCTACATTACATACGTAATATGCCACATCCTATG
This sequence comes from Danio rerio, assembly GCF_052040795.2. NCBI lineage: Eukaryota > Metazoa > Chordata > Actinopteri > Cypriniformes > Danionidae > Danio > Danio rerio. Next base: position 40,832,876 of record NC_141042.1, read on the forward strand.
ATTATTACGCCAGAATCAGAGTATAGTTGATATCCATGTCAGTCTAGAAAATAACAACTTTTCATTTCCCTTTTTGTTTGTTGTAAAGTTGGGAAAGATGCTAACGGTCTAATCTGATTCAGGGATCTGTGCTAAGCTAAGCTAAGCTAAAAGTGCTTTTGCCAGACCTGGAGTCTGTGGCGCAGTAGGTAGTGCTGTCGCCTCACCGCAAGAAGGTCGCTGGGTCGCTGGTTCGAACCTCGGCTCAGTTGTTGTTTCTGTGTGGAGTTTGCATGTTCTCCCTGCGTGGGTTTCCTCCGGGTGCTCCGGTTTCCCCCACAGTCCAAACACATGCGGTACAGGTGAATTGAGTAGGCTAAATTGTCCGTAGTGTATGAGTGTGTGTGTATGGATGTTTCCCAAAGATGGGTTGCGGCTGGAAGGGCATCCGCTGCGTAAAAACTTGCTGGATAAGTTGGCGGTTCATTCCGCTGTGGCGACCCCGGATTAATAAAGGGACTAAGCCGACAAGAAAATGAACGAATGAATATTGTTGACTGTTTTTACTCCACACATGCATGAACTGTGTTCTGACTGACACGTTCCCTACACACTTTGCATTTTAGAATATTCTGCGGAGCCCACTTTTAAGGGCACTTGTTGCATTAGAACAAATGTCTGACGTGAAAAGAGAAACATTAGAAATGTGCAGCGTGAGGACTGGGGTTGAGAAACACTGCTTTCCAATAGAACTTCCACACAGTGAACTTCAGCAAATGCATGTAAAGCGGTGTAGATTCAGTGGAGGGATGTCTGATCTCTCTGTGCTCTCTATTGCAGGTGGTGCTGGGAATCCACCGTATTGGTAACCTGCAGTTGTCCACATCTTGTATCCACTCTAAACGCTCGACCCTTTCCTTTTTTTTACGTTGTTTCCTCCACTTGGCCACTTAAGGCATGTTTTACATGATGCATTTCGGCCATTACAATAAAATATCAATGTTGATCTTGAGGTTCAGGTGTTTTGTTCTGCTCTATCTTCATTGTGGGGGCTTTTGCATCAGAGGAGTGTTTTCCTATTACTATTGGTAGAAGTACCACTATTACGCACCAAGTCTAGGGGAAACAAAAAGGGCATAATAAACGAAGAAAAAAACAAATGTGTTGGGGTGGTGGATTTCCCAAACTAAACAAAACTTAAAGCAAAAGATTCCCTTCGGTCGACAACCAAACTCGCACACTCAATTGAGAGTATATATGAAGATATTCATTATAGAAAAATAGGGTTTATATAAATGAGCATTTCGTCAGGGTGACCACAGGCCAAAATAACAAACAAAAGAATCTATAAAATAAATCCACTAAATTACCTATTACTATTTAAATAAAATTACAAGAATCTTACCTTACTCCCTAACATAAACAAAGTCAAAAGTAATCAAATAAATAGGCAGGTCACCCCTACACGCTCAAACTCTCAATAAATATTCAAGCATAGGATGGTCATCAATTCAAAGTTGGTTGGTGTTTGATCGTCGGCCGAAGGGGTGAGGGAAACCCAGGAGCTCCACTCCAAACACCGAACGCACAGAAATGAGCTCCACGATTCCTGCCGGAAGCTCCCTTATATACAGGCCTCGGAGACCAGCAGCCAATCAGAGCAGGGAATCACGCCGGCGTGGGAGCCTATAAGACAACAGAAAAACAGCAAGGAGGCCGGACAAAAGAAAAAGAGTACAATCCGCAGTAATAAACAAATAAATAAACTTCAGTCATAACAACCACATTGGATTTTCGGTTAACGTGGGAATGACTGGAAATTATTTTAGGTATGAGAACCTTTTAGGGGGGCTTAATTAACTAATTAATTTGAGTTTAATTTTTACAATTTTATTTCATCCTCAATACTCAATTCCATTCATCTTTATTTATATAGCGCTTTTACAATGTAAACTGTGTCAAAGCAGCTTCACATCCTACAACAAAGTTCTAGTAGTCCAGAGTTGAAGCTCAGTTCAGTGTGGATTCATTTTCACTACTGCGAGTCCAAACACTGAAGAGCAAATCCATCAGTGCACAGCTCCACATGTCAAAGCAAGCCAGCGGCGAGGAGCAAACTTCACCAACTACTAGTGCAAAAGTGTAGTCAGTACTTAAGTCTGTAGTCGTTTTAAACAGTAGTATCTGTACTTCTACTTAAGGATGTGTGTACTTTTGCCATCTCTGTTCCTAACCCATTCACTTCATTAGTATATGACATTTACTTTCATTAATTTATTCATATTCTTGTCGGCTTAGTCCCTTTATTAATCCGGGGTCGCCACAGCGGAATGAACCGCCAACTTATCCAGCACGTTTTTACGCAGCGGATGCCCTTCCAGCCGCAACCCATCTCTGGGAAATTACATTTATTTTAAATATCGCAAAACATTTAATCTGTCGATCTGATCTCCAGGCGAGGCAGTGGCGCAGTAGGTAGTGCTGTCGCCTCACAGCAAGAAGGTTGCTGGTTCGAACCTCGGCTCAGTTGGCATTTCTGTGTGGAGTTTGCATGTTCTCCCTGTGTGGGTTTCCTCCGGGTGCTCCAGTTTCCCCCACAGTCCAAACACATGCGGTACAGGTGAATTGGGTAGGCTAAATTGTCCGTAGTGTATGAGTGTGTGTGTGGATGTTTCCCAGAAATGGGTTGCGGCTGGAAAGGCATCCGCTGCGTGAAAACTTGCTGGATAAGTTGGCGGTTCATTCCACTGTGGCGACCCCGGATTAATAAAGGGACTAAGCCGACAAGAAAATGAATGAATGGATGGATCTGATCTCAAACTGTCTGGAGTACAGATACCAGCAAACTCACAGTAATCATGTTGGTAATATTTTCCTATCTAAATAAGCGAGCGGTGTTTTCTATATGCTGCACATCTTGAGGTATAGAAGCTACAGTGTGTGCGTGTATGTAACAGCATGCGGTCAGAGGTGCTCCAGAAACCTAAACCAAGCTGACAGGAGGAAGCCTTTAGTCACACTTCCCTCCCTCCTTCAGATATCCCCTAAAAGGAAAGGATTTTTGTCGAAGCGCTAATTTCCCGTATGTCTTTACAGTGTGGGTGGGACACGTTTGGACTTTGACTGCAGGAAAATTGGCACAGAATCTGAAAAAGACACTCGCGTATCATTTTATGCTTCCTATAACAGTTAAATGTCGAACAATTGCTGCTAATTGTTCACGTCTCGGCGTCTCCTAATCATTTTTGGGGAGTCTGTGATCCCGCTCTGGAGACAACTCTGCGTCCTGGTGTTTAGTCCTTTTGGATTATCGCATTATGACAATTGCTTAAAGGGCGTCATGGTGGCGCAGTGGCTAGCTCACAGTAAGGAGGTCCCAGGTTCAAGCCCCAGCTGGGTCAGTTGCCATTTCTGTGGAGTTTGCATGTTCTCCCCGTGTTCGTGTGGGTTTCGTCCGGGTGTTCCAGTTTCCCCCACAGTAACATATGTGCTATAGGGGAATTGGGTAAGCTAAATTGTCTGTAGTGTATGTGTATTGGTGTTTTCGCTGCGTAAAAACGTGTGCTGGATAAGTTGGTGGTTCATTCCTCTGTGGCGACCCCAGATTAGCCAAAAAGAAAATGCACAAAAATGCCAACTGGCCCAGCCGAGGCTCGAACCAGCAACCTTCTTGCTGTGAGGAGATCGTGGTACCCACTACGCCACCGTGACGCCCAAGCAGAATAATATAATAAGGAGAATATCAGTGTGCAACATCAAGCAGCAGAGCGAGCTGTTTGAAACATCTACAAATGAATGGAAGTGAATGAGACCGGAAGTCTCGAGTCAAATGGCTGCGCCTGATCGTATGTGGAGGATAAAGTGATTACAGCAGGGTTGTCATTTCTGTTCTGGAGGGCCGGAGCCCTGTAGAGTTTAGTTCCAACCCTAGCTAATTAGGGCTGAAACTAAACTGCAGAGCTGCAGCCCTCCAGGAACTGAGTTTGACACCTGTGGTAACAGCAGTGGTGTAAAGTAACTAATTACAAATACTCAAATGACAGTAATTGAGTCATTTTTCTCAGCAATTGTAATTTACTAAGTAGTTTTAAACATGTGCACTTTTACTCTCCCTTGAGTACATGTTTAGTGCTGTATCTGCACTTGTACTCCACTCCTGTCCTGCAACCTGCTGTCACTACTTCATTTTCCCCTTGTTTATAGTGAAAGATTACTATTATTTTAGTTCAGTTGCATTTACATTGATTAAACTCTAATGTGATATGATAGGGTGACCTGTGCCTCGACCGCCACAAACTGATAGGTGTGAACTAAGCGACCCTTTTACAATCTCAAAGGGTGTTAGCAAAACAACAGCTGAAACATCTGAAGAGGGTCCTGCTGAGCCTCGTAAACAGAAAGGTTTGTTTGATGCTAGTATAATGTTCTGGCTCACAGACAGTACTCTGGGTTAAGTTACTTGAAGACCGACGAGTTAACATCACTGCTGAGGAACTGCACTATTGTCTTCAATAAAGTCTTCTCTCCATAAGGACTTTGGTCAGCTTACTTATTTTATGTATTAGAGTAATCTAATACATTGGCGAGCCACCCAAGAACGCTTAAGCCAAATACAGCAAAATCTAACAATGGTGATTGGCTAAAGTATAACAATCAGTCCTGTCTTATCAAATACAGCAAACCTTTCAGAAGCATTAAAAATCTTTACACACATCGATGCAGACTTTTAATAAACTGGATGTCACTGATGAGAAAATAGATGTCAACTGTATTTAAAAAAAATCACCAAACAGCCTTAAACAATTACTAAATGGAACAAATGAAAAATGAGAGGAAGGACTGAACGAAGAACTTACTAATGAAGAAAGGAAGGACCAAATGAATGAAGGAAGGATTCAAGGAAGGACTTGAACTAAGAAAGGAAGGAAGGAACGAACAAAGGACCTAATGAGGGAAGGAAGAAAATTATGAATGAATGAGCGAACAAATGAAGGAAGGAATGGACAAATGCATAAAGGACACAAAAAAGAATGGAAGAAAGTTGGAAGGATCAAATATAGGAAGATAATTAAATGCACTACAGCAGGGGTGTCAAACTCAATTCCTGGAGGACCGAAGCCCTGCACAGTTTAGTTCCAACCCTGCTCCAACACACTTACCTGTAGGTTTCAAACAAGCCTGAAGGATTCAATTAGTTTGATCAGGTGTGTTTAATTAGGGTTGGAACTAAACTGCAGAGCTGCGGCCCTCCAGGAACTGAGTTTGACACCTGTGATCTACAGAATGTTACGTTTACACATCCTGCACAAACTGCATGTAAATGCAAAACGACTTTTTACAGCATAATAGGAGACGAAGAAAACAAAGAAATGCTTTACAGTCTCTGCTAAAACACAGCCATCATCGACCTCTCCTAATGGGCCGTGACCTTGTGAACAGAATTTGAAAGATCTCCAGTCCTGGACGGTGGTAAAGCAGAAGATTTGCGCATGAGATCACGACTGTATGTCATTGAGCTTTATTATGTGTTGATATCTCCGCAAATCCTTCCTTCAGATGACCATAGAAGGTGATCATTATCTAAAGACGGCTCTTATTGTGGCCCTGAAGGGTCAAAGTGAATACTTGTAGAATGATGGGGTGTTTGTTTTTGACCCGTTGGTGGATAAATACCTGCATGCCGTTCTGCCGTGGAGTCACAGTCTGCTGCTGCTGCCCTACTGAGTAACTATTGATGACAGATTCTTCTTCTTCTTTTGCTCTGGTCATTCAGCGGACTGGTCAGACTGGTGCTGGAGAGAGGTTTATGATGGGGGTCCCGACTCTGGAGGGGTGGGGGCGAGAGCCTGCTGCCTTTTGTATGTGTTGGATTAGGGATGAGGATGAGTGGATTAAAGAAGCACAGAGTATTGCTGCTCCTAGTGAGAGTAGTAAGTTAGTGCAGGAGAGAGCCCTGAGCTCATAAGACCCTTGAGCCCGGGGCTCCCTCCCATTTGCAAGGCGAGAGGGGAGTTTGAGCTCTGCTAGATCTAGAGAGCTCCACTGCTGTAGTAGCTAGTGAACAGATAGTGATTGCGCTCGGCTTCTCTTGTTGATATGATTATACACGTGACTACCGGGACATGTTAATACGCAGCTGTCAATCAATATTGGTGGGCGGAGGGAAAACACTCCTACCTCAAGTTACGGTTGGTCTGAAAACCGCTCCAATTGGTCCACCGTTTTTATGTTGTTAAATAATAAAAAAAAGGACTGGGTGCGTTTATATCGCCCCAATATGACGCTCTATACACTATACCTACACACATGTCTGTCCAAACAGCTTGAAGTAGATTGTTCACTATAGCTGCTCTTAAAACAATCTCAGTATAATAATCAATTTAAAAAGTTGCATAAATATATTACTAAATGAATATAATGATGACGGTGATTGAAAAAGGATTAAATAAGAAAGGTATGATGAAATGTTATTTAATGGATATTTGCAAAACTATGTTTGTTTTTGTTTGTTTGTTTGTTTGTTTTTTTTTGGGGGGTGGGGGGGTGGGGGGGGGGTTTATGTTACAAGAGGTAAAGGTTTTTCGACCATGTTGGAATGTATACTTTGATAATGATATTTTATGTATGATATTTCAGTTTGAAAATCAACCATCAATCGACATTAACTCACGATCCCCACTTTTGGAAACACTGTTGTAAATTACAGAGGGGCTAAACCTGAAAGATGACGCTCTCTGGTGTATCTTGTGTTTCAAGGAGCTCCGTAATATTTCCAAAAATACCGTAGAAACCGAAAGGAACTGGGTCATGTTTGTGCTGATAGAAGCTTATCTGATGGGTTCATCTCTTATATAAACCCAATTCCTCCTGCGTAGTTCCTGGATGTGGACACTAAAGATATGCAATCAGAGGAACAAACAGTTTACTGTCAAACAACTGTCCTAATCGAGACGCTCCAGAATAAATGCCTTTAACTGTTAATAACGGAGCTCTCAGTTCTCTCTCAGGGTTTTTAAGGTAAAGCCAAGCTCATCACCAAACGGGGTGCGTTTCCCAAACAAAGACGCAACTTAAGGCTGAACTACAATGGTACAATCGTTTGGGAAATGAGCGATGCGGTGACGAGTGTTTCCCAAAACTCGTGGTTTCTCTGTCGCAGATCCATCGCTTGAGTCACGTTAGTTATAACTAGGACCACACGGAATCTGCGCACGCAGAATTCCGCAGATTTTCCACAGAATTCCGCAGAATTTCCACAGAATTCCGCAGATTTTCCACAGAATTCCGCAGAATTTCCACAGAATTCCGCAGAATTTCCACAGAATTCCGCAGATTTTCCACAGAATTCCGTAGATTTTCCACAGAATTCCGCAGATTTTCCACAGAATTTTGCAGATTTTTAGCCCATTATTAATTCTGTTTATTTACTTGAGTAAATGTGTAAATCTGAATTTACCCAGTTTTTATTCAGTAATTTATTACTTTTTATTTAATATATTAAGGTTTTAGTTATGATACTCCGCTGGAAACTCCCAAAATAATTCCACAGAAATTTGCAGATTTTTACCAAAATTCTCCGCAGAAACAGCAAAAAACGTCCGCAGATTCCGTCTGGCCCTGGTTATAACGTAAAACGTCCATAATGATGCACTAAACGGGATGGAGGAACTACTTCTTTAGAGAAAATCCTCACAGCAAGAAGGTCACTGGTGTCAGCTCAATGGCCAAGTAGCGACATATTGTGCAGTAGCACATCAGGGCGTCCTGAGTTCGAATCCCAGCTCGAGGACGTTTCCCAACTCTACCCCCTTCTCTCTCTCCCGCTTTGTGTCCTGTCTCACAACTGTCCTGTCTAATAAAGGCCAAACATTTTAAAAAGAAGGTCACTGGTTTGAGTCTCGGCTGGGCCTGTTGTCATTTCTGTGCATTCATGAGTTCACACTTACTGTTTGATAATGATAGCAGGTTTGGCATACTGTCCTGGGGGAGAACCCTGAGCTTGGAGATTTTGATCCCGCCTGGTAGATAAGCCTGTAAGGGAAGTCCAAGATCAGGCAGTCCTCAAGAGCTCCCCCTGGTAAAAGAAAGGGGGAGATGGGGTGGAAGGGGGGGGTTTTCTTCGGAAAACAAAGGGAGTAGTTTTAGCTGGGCACCTTAGTACGTTTAGATTAATCTGATTGGCTGACTTATGATTGTAGATGAGAGACCAGCTGCGGTCAATCAGATCACGTGCTCCTTTTGAAAGTAGTTTGTGAAACTTCACACAGTGTATGTGTATGAATGTGAGTGTATTGGGTGTTTTCCAGTATTGGGTTGCAGCTGGAAGGGCGTCCGCTGTGTAAAACATATGCTAGAATAGTTGGTGGTTCATCCCACTGTGGCTGATAAGCTGATGGAGAATGAAACCCTGCCGTAGCCACGCTGTAAATTGAAGACCATGGGTGGTGGAGCTTCTTCATACAGCGAGTGGTGCTACCCATCCGCATCAGGAACGCCGCATCTCAAGATTTCGGTGGGGTTATTTTTGTCAAATTAATCATGAAGTTTTATTGTTCATATTTTATTGTGGGGTTTTTACTGTTCTTTAATTGTTTTGCTTTGTTACTCTTTGCCTTCGCACTAAGAAAAGTGCACCATAAATAAAACGTAAAGTTTTTCCTCACATCCATGATGCTGGAAGTGCTCGACAGCACAAAGGTAAAGTGAAGCGATGCTGAAGAACCACCACAGCAGATCTACCACAGTCGTTTGGTAATGCTGATATTCGGGCTGCAGATTGAGCTGACCTCGAGGACAGAGACTCCTTGTGTTGGTCAGGGTCTGGGATAACCCGTCTGAGCACAGCTGGAAGCCAGATTTTCTGTCAGTGGATTTTCCAGCTGATCGTCCGCTGGCGAGGCATTGAAGTGTAGATGATGAGACCCTTGGGCTTCTGCTCTTAAAAGCGTCTCCACAGAGAAAAGCACAGGGGCCTCCGTATTCTGGGAAGTGAGATGAACATCAGCGAGCGGGTCGGGTAAACGCGTGCTACAGGACAACAAACATCCACAGTCTTCCAGCCATGATGTCTCCCTGGCAGTCTTGGCTTCCTTCTATATTCATCAGGACTGTCGGAGGAGTAATCCCACATGGACTGTTTGGATTCTCCATGCTTGCCTGCTGCTCATTCTCTGAAGGTGAACTCACGAGTCAATTCTGAACGCTCAAACTCAGAGCAGCTCACTTCATTTGGAAAACGAGTCCTCAATTAGAGGAGCTAGAGCAACTGCTGGCTGTAAAAACAGCTCACGACCTCATGGAGGGGAACACTGTATTTGATGGTGCATTTGAGTATTAGTAGACTGTCTGCTTTATATCTGCTGATAAACAGACATTTAACTGACTATAAGAAACTTTACAAGTACATTAACCAACCTAACAGTCTACTTATAATCTAATGAGAATTAGTTGGCGTGTAGATGCAATGCAACTTAAACTCAACAAACAGACCATCAAAATAAAGTGACCACACAATGTTTTTTCCATCTTGAAATGTAATGACTTTTAATAAGATGACACTAACATTAGATTTAAAAAAAAGTGAATCATTTTCTATTGTCATGAGGGCTGAACACATTTAGATTACAACAGCTGCCCTTCGGGTCAAATTTATGTCACTATAAAATCACAAAACTGTTGACAGTAATCTGACACTTTAAGTTGTGATGTCTAATTGTACTATATTTCACTGCAGACAAAGGGCTTTATTTTGATGATCCATGCGCAAAGTCTAAAGCGCAGGGCGCAAACGCATTAAGGGCCTGTCTGAATCCACTTCTGCTAATTTAAGGACGGAAAAATCCACCGTGGCGCATGGTCTAACAGGGTTGAGCTTATTCTCTTAATGAGTTATAGGTGTGTTTTGAGAATAAACCAATCAGAGTGTCATCTCCCATTCCCTTTAAGAGTCAGTTGCATCACACCATAAGTGCATTTGCTATTTACATGGCGACTTCGTACGTGGAAAAACTGAACACTTCACTAGAGAGAAATCAGTTAAACAGAGCATCTGCAGCGGGAGAATGAGAGTTGAGCCTCCTTATTATCTACTTTCACTCTGATGGATAGGGAAACGTGTTGTACCGCAGATATCCATTAGCCTATACATAATTTTGTTTGTGAAGCACAAAAATTTGCTTCAAAACTATTTCTAAATTCAGTTCTAATCTCCAGCAAAAGAATAAATGAACAATAATAATGAAGTGTGCTCAAAACACTGAGTTATACTAATACACATGCTGTGCCCCATATGGCCTAAAACCTGACAGGTGGACAAATCTAAGCTTGATTTTAATAAAACAAATATAAATATGGATATAATAAATAATACTGCTAATAATAATATTATACGAAATGAAAGAACTGAAAAAGCCTCCCAAGATGAAGAAGGCATGGAGGCGGTGGTGTTTAAATTAATGTAGGCTAGAAAATAATCATTTTTGTAATATTTTAATCCTTTAATTCTTTTTCATTTTTAAAGATTTTGCATATTGCTGTACATCCCATGGCCGGAGTGGGACTCCTTTTCAGCCCTGGAGTTTCAAGCCTTCACGCTTCACGACTGACTATATTAAAATAAGGTCATTTTCAATTCAGTTTCTAATGACACTGTCACGTCTTTTTCAAGGACACAGCTGTTTTAGAACTTCAAATGTTCAACAACCCTAACAGTGTTATATGTCTTAACAATACAAATAATAATAATTAATATTACTCGGTTGACGTTCGAACTCGGGTCGACAACGTGCTGACCCCAGTATTACTTTCTCTTGATGGCTTAGTCTTTTCCTCCCCTTTTTAGATTTCTGATTAAGTTACGTCAGACTTATTAATGTAGTGAATCATCTGATTTTCATTGAGCAGGTGTAATATTCAATAATATTAATTATTCTAATTCTTATATTCACTAAGGTGCCGCTGTTTGGGGTTGATTGATAGTTACATCATCATTACCCTAAACAGGAGTGAGGCTATGGTCAAATAAATTAACCAAAAAAGTGTGACTGCTAGGAGTGCAAGCAGCTAGGGACACAGGCCCTCGCGACCAAAAAAATGGACCGGCGAGGCACACAACTAACGCGCTCTGCGCTGGACTATAGACGTGCTTTGATCTGGTCTATTGAAGCGTCTACTTAAGTTACTGAAATAGCAACACGCCTCTTTTTTTTTTTTTTTTTAAACCAGAACGCCTATGGGTGCACATATGTGCATGCAAACTAGCAAACAACAATTACGTCTCGCCTTGCGTCGGGTATATGATAGGGCCCAATACTACAAACATTATTTAACGTGCTCCTAATGATTATTTGATGTTTTCAAAATAATCAGGTATCCCCATTTTAGTTCTTGCTACACTTTTTAACGCAGTTGTATCCGTAAAGCGTTAAGCACTTTGTAATGTTGCCGGTCCTTTTCACAACACTTAAGAGACATTTAGGGATCGAAGACAGCAAGTGATCAAGTGTTTCTGGTGTCATTTTGTCCCATTCGTCCTGCAAACAAGTCTAAAGGTGGGCAACAGTACGGGGTCTTGGTTGTTGCATTTGTGCTTCAAAATATGCCACACATTCTGTATTGGAGACAGGTCGGGACTGCAGACAGGCCAGTCAATACCTGTATCCTCCTCCTCCTCCTCCTCTGCAACCAGGACTTTGTAATGTGTGCAGAATGTGGATTTGCCTTGTCTTGTTGAAATATGATCTATATTTAGCAGGAAAGGTCGGCGAGAAATCAGACAGGTGCGGAATATAACCTGGCAGGAGCGGGCGAGATTAAAAAATGAGTCCTGCGCAGATCTCTAGACTGGGTTTTGGTCTTGTTGCTGGAAACAGTCTGGATGATCCTTTTCTTTTTTGGTCCAGAGCACAAAGTGTCCATTTCTCCTCAAAATACTGATTCATCTGAGCACAGTACACGTTTCCACTGTGTGATGGTCCATCCCAGATGACTACGAGCCCAGAGAAGTCGACTGTGCCATTGGACATTTTGACCTAAAGGGTGAATCGTGTATAGAGAACTCTAAGAGGCGATGGAAGCGCTGCTGATGCTAGCATTAGCAGACCTTGGCTGCTCACATTTTTACAAGACTTCTAAAATAACAGGAACTCCGAGGGTTGGACGCAATAATCAAACAGACTTTATTAACAGAGCTCGACCTCTCTGTTTTTGTGCAAACGTTCCTTTTTTATGAAGGGAGAAGGACTCAAGCGGTGGCTCTCCGTTTCTCTGTGGGAAGCCAACCGCAGATTTCCTCCACCGCAGAGCCAAGATGGACGACGGGAATGCACATGGAAAAGATGACACGGCAGTATTTTACTGAAGTCTCTCGCCGCTGAAGCTCTTTCACATTGCTGGATTTGTTTTATACGCTCAGCCATCCCAGGCCACGGGTACGGTTCAGTTTTATGAAGCGTTCAGTGCAGTGTTTTGGCCGGTGCATCTAGAAGGACACGACCTGCAGTCCTGCACAGATGAGTCTCTGTTTCTCAGAGCTGAAGAAGGGTCTCAAACTTACACAAATACAACTTCTTCTTAGCGGAAGAAAGAATTTTTCCTTTAACACATTTCTAATCATAATAGTTTTATAATATCTCATCCATAGACTGTAAAATATATGGACGTAGTGTCCGTGACGTCACCCATAGGTTTCTAAAGAGCGCAAAAGAAGCCACAAGTAGGCGCGGCAAACCGTGGCCATTTTGTTCGCACGTCATCACACCCACGACGGGATACCAAACAAGGGCAAAGAGGCGGAGAGTGGGCGGAGCTTCAGACACCTGCTGGCATTTAGCTTGGACCTGGTTCAGACACACTTTACTTTGGGAGAACGCTTAATACTTTATCACCTGCGACTCGTTTGTGTTCTGACCACTTGTGCTTGGTTGTTCACTATATCAATAAAGTGTTTAGACTATTAAAAACACTGCTAAATACATTGAGCCACTAAACATTGTACTTATGACGTTTGTCAACAGGAGGAAACGCGAATGACTTCCAAACTCTTCAGATATAGTCTGTGTTAGTTAATGTAAAACTATTGATGAAATCAGCATAACACTGTATGACAACACTTCAGATGTCACAGCTAACCAATTCGTCATATTCTGGAGTGCATTACAGCTCTAAATATAAACGATAAATGATCTTAAATAAAACAAATACACGTATAGAGATGGTATATAAGTATATAACTTTACTCACATGGGAAACGGAGGCCACGTGAATGGTTTGTGAGCACAATTAAGTGCACTCAGCATGCCATGCCATCTAATAATTGTAGGAAACAAGTCCAAAAGGCAGTCGACTGTGTAAAGCCACATAAAACAACACAGAAATACGATAAATATGCCGAGTTCAGTGGCTAATCTGCAGGATTCAGCTGAGGTGACGGCGACCAGCGAGACCTAGCTGTCACTCAAGTGGCCACGCCCTTAATTATGCAAACTTAATATAACTTAATATAAAGGAAACGGAAGAGTTATAAAAAAAAAATCACCCCTCACAGTTGTCATGAAGGGTAATATTAGCTGTATTAACCAAAACCTTTTTTTGTATCAGGCTGTAAACACCTCTGCTGTAGAGTTGGCCATTCTAACAGTGGCCTCAATTGAAATTTGCTCTGTTTTGGAGTCAGGAGCGGCCAGGACTAGCGGAATTTCAGATAAATTGCAGTTTTAGTTACTTTGCCGCTTGATCTCATCTCTAATAACTGATTTATTTTCTCTTTGTCATGATGACAGTAAATAATACTTGAATAGATATTCTTCAAGACACTAGTATTCAGCTTAAAGTGACATTTAAAGGCTTCACTAGGGTAATTAGGGTAAAGTTATGGTAATTAGGCAAGTCATGCTCCAAAAGCTTCTAGGGTGGGGTTAGGCCAAATGAAGACACAGTCTAAAACAATTGAAACAATTCACAAAAACAAATGTGTGTCTGTGTGTGTATGTTACCTAGTTTGGCTTGAGATGTCATTATGTAAGACTTGAGGACTCTCGCTTGGTCAGGTCTATAAATAAATCTCCTGAAACTGTGTGTGTGTGATGTGTCATGAGCTCATCCCTTCACCAGACACGACAGCAGCAGTGTTTACATCAGATCCTGCTCAACACACACACACACACACACATCACAGATCACAGATCACAGATCTCTGCACACGATCTGATAGTGTACAGCAGAAATGAGGCGGTTTAAAACAGGCTTAGACTGGCACTGGAGAGACAATACAGGCGCTGTAAATCGTCAAGTAAAACAAACAAAAGGTTTCTAGAGAAAACAATTTATACCATCACTCCAGATATTTTCAGTCAGACATTCGCAAGAGGATAAAACAATCTTTAAAAATGGAGAGAGATGATTACAGTGATGCTAATTACAAACATTTAAAGTACCACAAATGAATCCCACCCAGCCCACGATGACGAAGATGATGATGTATGTACAGAATATACACAATTTACACCCTTTACACCGCAGTGGAAATTGTTTCGCTTGTATATATAATAATGTTTGAGCATATAAAGATGGGATAACATACGGTTTTCCTCTTTCAAACATGATTAAGAACATATCAAGTCAGAAAATACATTGGACGTTTGTGTGTGTGTGTGTTTGTTTTGTAAACTTGAATAGTTTCGCTCCACATGCCAACAAAACAACTCAATAAAAAGTATGACTCGCTAAAAATCAGGCCTCATCTTTGAAACGCAGCGAACGACTGTAAGTCACGATATTAAAAAAAAAAACGTAAATGGTTTCCTTTATTCCCAATGGTTGATATCTCACATAGTCTGAATTGTAGGATAAAAATCGAAATGATGATAAGTATAAAAACGTCAATAATGCAATCAGTGAAACAATTAAAAACATCACATCTGTCTTTAAAGGAAATGATCCACAGGGTGAGCCATTTATATTGATACACCTTTATAAAATGGGAATGGTTGGTGATGTTAGCGTCCTGTTTGTGGCACATAAGTAAATGTGAGGCGGCAAACATGGGTGGTGGCCATTTTAAAGTCGGCCATCTTGGATCTAACTTTTGTTTTTTCAATAACAAGAGGGTCATGTGACACATCAAACTTATTGGGAATTTCACAAGTAAAGCAATGGTGTGCTTGGTTTTAACGTAACTTTATTCTTACATGAGTTATTTACAAGTTATAAAATGTGTTGAATGTGCTGCCCATTGTGTTGGATTGTCAATGCAAACCTCTTCTCCCGCTCTTCACACACTGATAGCAACACCGCAGGAGAAATGCCAGCACAGGCTTCCAGTATCCGTAGTTTCAGGTGCTGCACATCTTCACACCATAGACAACAAAGACAGTGGGGCCATTCTTCATCAGTGGAAACCTCAATGCCACTGGATATTTGACATTGCTACATGATGATGTTTCCCTCTGGCACGTTCCCTGAGTTTTTCCATCACCACATTATGGGTGTCAGGTCCAAGCATTCCTAGATGAAGAGTTTCCTGAAAAGTGGATTGGTGGTCGTAGGCCAGTTGAATGGCCCCCAAGACTGGTCCCAAAGATCTTCCGATCTGAACCCCTTAGACTTTTATATTTGGGGTCATGTGAAGGCAATTGTCTATGGTATGAAGATACAAGATGTGCAGCACCTGAAACTACGGATACTGGAAGCCTGTGCTGGCATTTCTCCTGTGGTGTTGCTATCAGTGTGTGAAGAGTGCGAGAAGAAGGTTGCACTGACAATCCAACACAATGGGCAGCACAATGAACAGAAAGTGGTCAGAAACTTGTAAGAACTCATGAAAGAATAAAGTTACGTTAAAACCAAGCACAGCATTGCTTTTCTTGTGAAATTCCCAGTAAGTTTGACATGTCACATGACCCTCTTCCTATTGAAAAAACAAAAAGTTAGATCCAAGATGGCCGACTTCAAAATGGCCACCATGGTCACCGCCCATCTTGAAAAGTTTGCCCCCTCACATATACTAATGTGGCACAAGCAGGACGTTAACATCACCAACCATTCCCAGTTTATTAAGGTGTATCAATATAAATGACCCACCCTGTATACTTTTGCTCTCATTTTGATCTCTCATTAGGATCCTGCGCCTATCAGAAGTAAATCTGCAAGAGCACGCTTAAATTACTGCTAAATAATTGGCATTTACAATGTTGGACATTTTAGAAATGAGCGCCATCGCTTAAACATTCCTCTTTTTTTATATCCGAGCACGTTTACTGACACAGAAACTCAATCAATCCTCATCAGTTCAACTCTACATGAAATGATTGTGTGCACATTTACAATAAAAAAGGTCAAAACTGCAATACAATTCAAGTCACCCAGATTATTACGTGGGCAGAAATTCTGATTTCATAAAAATCCTTATCATATAATCAATTATGAAAACATCTGGTATAATATAAACACATAATCTAATGAAAAACATCCCAGTAATAAGGAGGTCAGCGTGCCAAAAAACGTCCATAACCTGGTCCATCGCCATGTAGAAATCTGATATATGCAAATTATATATTTGACATGCATATTTGATCTTCATATATATAGAATATCTCATATATGCAACATGGGTCTTATTGCAAAAATAGAATTTTTAACCACTGAAATTACTAATATGTATGTATGTGTGTATATATTTGTGGTTATATATATATATATATATATATATATAAAACGTGCATATGTATGCATATATATATATATATATATATATATATATATATATATATATATATATATATATATATTTGTATGTACGTATATACATGCATATATATATATAGATGCATACATATATGTACATACATTTATACACAAACACACATGTTTTTATATGTATTTTATATAAATCCAAAAATAAACTTCTATGTGATGCATGTAATTTGCATATATTTGCATATATCAGATTTCCACATGGGCGTTTCTCAGTAGCGGTTGAGTTTGTCTGGGTCGTTCGATGCCATCTGGGTGAAGTCCTGGAAAATGTCCTGGTAGGTTTCGTCTCCTGGAAAAGAGAAATAAATCCAGCTTGGTTATGGTGTTAAACATGGAGCTCTATTTAGCTGCGATCAGAAGAAGAGAAGAGCTTCATACCTGCAGCAGAGACTGAGCAGCAGAAAAGCGAAAGAGCAAGAGCTGAAGAACAGCGCGCGCGCACACACACACACACACACACACACACACACACACAATCACAGCAGATGCACTGATTTTATTCACATTTACATCATAACTATACAAACTCGGAAGATTGTGAATAATAGTTGTGCGTATAAATGAATACAGAGCTTTAGAGACGGCATCTGGTGCATGATTCTTACAGAAAATAGGTCGATTTCTATCAGTATAACAGCAAACATGAAGTTCGTTTTCGGCACTGAGGCCGCGTTTACACGAGTGCGTTTCAGTTTTAAAACGGCATTATAGATCAAAAACGATCTGCGTCCACACTAGCATTTCACCTAGCGTTTCTGAACATATCTCCGTCCACACTACGCCACCAAAAACGTAAATCACGTGACCATTCGCGCACTCTGGGCATGCGCGTTCTACTGTGTCTATGTGTGTCTTGCTCGGCATTCGGTTAATGAACGCGATGGCAAAGAAAGCAAGAGATGTATTTTTGTGGACAGACGACAAGGTCGAGTTGTTACTAAACGTAACAAATGAATAACTGCACAATGGCGCCTAAAACAGACAATAGTGCAAACGCATTTTAGTTTGAAAACACATAAGTTTTGCTACGGTTACGCTATCCGTCCACACTATTCCGGAGTTTTCGAGCACCGAAAACGGAGTGTTTTAGAAAGGCTAGAGAAGCTGTTTTCATTCTGAAATGCTGCTGCTCCGTCTGGCTGCGTCCGAAACTGCCTACTACTCAGTAGGTACTGCATTTGAATTTAAACGTACTACTGGCCCGTTAGAAAAATACGTTCTATACAGTTTGAATGTGAAAAGTATGAATGGAATTCGGACATACTACATCCGGCATTTTGTCATGGTCACGTGACCTACCTGCGTCAATTGCGTCGCTTCACTCCCATTCATGAATTCTCTCGCGGGGCATCATGGGATAGCGCAGCGTGCATGGGATGCGCACTCCAGAATCTCACCGGAAGTAGTAAGTCATCCGGGTACTTCTCGCATACTGATTTTCGAATTCTATGAATTCGGACATACTACTCTGCTCACATACTGATTTAGGCGTACTATATAGTATGAAAGTATGCGGTTTTGGACGCAGCGATTGTGTGGATGGGGGAAGACGGAGACATCTGAAAACGGAGGCGGGGCTGCTGAGATTCGCTACCTGATTGGGGCTTTTGTGTCATTGCGTATCCTTCCCTTATTGGTCAATGCTCTATCACATGACTATAACACATGACTTTAACGCTACCGGAAGACAGCAGACCAGCCTTCACTGTAAACAACAACATGGACACAGAAATGGGAGCGTTGTTTGCACTATTGTCTGTTTTAGGCACCATTGTGCAGTTATTGATTTGTTACGTTAATAACAACTCGACCTCGTCATCTGTCCACAAAAATACCTCTCTTGCTTTCTTTGCCATCGCGTTCATTGTTCAACCGATGTTTGTTGACTAACAATAACCAAATGCAGAGCGAGGCGCATGCTTCCTGTTTATACTAGAACGCGCATGCCCAGAGTGCGCGAATGGTCACGTGATATACATTTTTGGTGGCGTAGTGTGGACGGAGATATGTTCAGAAACGCTAGTGTGGACGCGGATCGTTTTTGATATAAAACGCCATTTTCAAACTAAAACGCACTAGTGTAAACAGGGCCTTATACTCAAACACTGCGGCCACACATCAGTGTTTAAACAAAGTGATTTTCCTCTTTAAATTGCAATTTAAACTGAATACTAGTATCTAGTAAAATGAAGCACAGTCATCATGGCAGACAAAATAAAAGAGCTATTAAAACTATTTTGTTTAGAAACGTGTTGAAATAAACCTCAGTTAAAAATATCACATAAGGGTGAATAATTCTGTCTTCAATAATAGAAAAAGAAGACACAGAGGTCAGAATTGTAATTTCAATCCCCCAGCTAAAACAAGCATTCAGACCCCTCAGTGCAGTAAAGGAGAGCAACAGAGTAAAAGAAGAGCACAATCAACATACATAACACAAAACAGTCTTCATAACGCCTATATAAACCTCTGATTTGCATATGCATAAACCTGAGCGTCTGCATAAGAGATAAAAATAAGACTTGTTTATATGAGATGATGTAAACAGAGAGGACATAAGAGGTGGAGGAGGAAAGAGAAGCAGAAGAGTGTGTGTTTGTGGAGCAGTGAAGGCCAGCTCTACTGCGCCGCTGTGTGGCTGAGAACGACACTGCAACAATACATAATGTTCACAGTGCACACTCGCAATATATCAGCTGATAAATAAATAATATATATCACAAAATACATCCATCACTACATTCAGACTGTCAGAATGAACATGTCTATTGCACTAATGATAAATAGCTAAAAATATCCCGAAAACATTTCACTGCACCGCACATTTACAGACATTTACACAGTTTATATATAATATACTGTATAATAATGTATATTAATAAAACTGTTAAGATAGTTAACAATTTAAATTAAACACAAGTACCATTAAAACAATTAGATATATAGTTAATAGTGGTACTTGTGTATCGTTAGATGGATGGATGGATGGATGGATGGATGGATGGATGGATGGATGGATGGATGGATGGATGGATGGATGGATGGATGGATGGATGGATGGATGGATGGATGGATGGATGGATGGATGGATGGATGGATAGATGGATGGATGGATGGATGGATATACTGATGGGTGGATAAAACAAGGGGTGGGTGGGTGGGTGGGGGGATGGATGGATGGATCGATAGATAGATGGATGGATGGATGGATGGATGGATGGATGGATGGATGGATGGATGGATGGATGGATGGATGGACAGAACAATAGATGGATGGATGGATGGATAGACTGATGGGTGGATAAAACAAGGGATGGATGGGTGGGTGGATGGATGGATAGATGGATGGACAGAACAATTGATGTATGGATGATTGTATGGATGGATGGATAGACGGATGGGTGGATAAAACAAGGGATGGATGGGTGGGTGGATGGACAGAACAATAGATGGATGGATGGATGGATGGATGGATGGATGGATGGATGGATGGATGGATGGATAGACTGATGAATGGATGGATGGATGGATGGACAGAACAATAGATGGATGGATGGATAGACTGATTGATGGATGGATGGATGGATGGATGGATGGATGGATGGATGGATGGAAAGAACAATGGATGGATGGATGGATGGATGGATGATGGATAGATAGATAGATAGATAGATAGATAGATAGATAGATAGATAGATAGATAGATAGATAGATAGATAGATAGATAGATAGATAGATAGATAGATAGATAGATAGATAGATAGATAGATAGATAGATAGATAGATAGGAATGTGTTGATAAAAACTGTGTTCAGTCAGGTTAATACAGATACGAATATGTGTGTGTATATAAAAGGCTGGGTTATTGCAGAAGTCCAGTGTGTGTTGATCAGTGTGTGTTGATCAGTGTGTGTGTTGATCAGTGTGTGTGTTGATCAGTGTGTGTGTTGATCAGTGTGTGTGTTGATCAGTGTGTGTGTGTTGATCAGTGTGTGTGTGTTGATCAGTGTGTGTGTGGATGTGCAGCAGGACAGATGTAAACACTAGGAGTCTCTGAGCTGTAAAGTAATGAACTCCTCCATGCACTTGCGGTACTGCAGTTCAGTGGGGCTGTTGGAGTGATATTGACCTGACTGACTGTACGGACCCTCAGATTCACGCATCTCCTCGTTCATCTTGGCCAGCCGGAGTCTGCAGACACAAAACAGAATACAAACATATCAAGGCCTGCTCACACCAAGCACCATAACTCTCAATATAACGATCAATATATTTGTCTCCACTCTGATTATGCTTTTCTGTTCGCATTAACCCGAGGTATTCATCAGGTGTCCTCAGTGTCTTTCTAGCACATCTTCCCCAACACTGAGTGAAACCAAGAGTTTTCTAGACAGTCATTGTTTTTTATTAATCTATGGCAAAAGGGCAGAAAGTCTCCACAATGTCAGCCGCAGCTTTAAACTGCGAGAGCCCTTTATATTTCAGCAGATTTGTATTGTTTATGAGCCGTAGAACAATTACTCTGAAATATATATTAATTCTCTACATCTTAACAATTATAGCTGGGCTCTGAACTTCTTTTTACATTCAGAACGACGCCATTATCATTATCTTTATCCTGCTCAATGTGAACCGAGATGATCTTACAGAGTGACGATATCAGCGTTGGCGGCCTCCACTGCGATGGAAAGCGGTGTCTGATTCTCCACGTCTGCTGCGTTCTGATTGGCTCCTCGTTTCAGAAATAAGCACACCTGCCTGAGGGGCAAACACACAATGGTGACATTAGACCCACAAGCTTCGTATCTCACTTAAAACATTCAACATGATTTGGCAAAGTTTGCAAAATGATATGATCATCGAAATATATGATCATACATCTTGGATGATCAGGCTAAATCAACAATCAATTCTAGCTGATTAATTAATTGGTAAATCTAGCAGAGTGTGGAGATATTATTGTAATAAAGCAGTGAGACTGACCCGGTGTGGCCCAGGATGGTGGCGTGGTGAAGCGGCCCTCGACCCCAACTGTCCAGCTGGTTCACACTGGCTGAGTTCTGGAGCAGAAACTCACAGGTCACCAGAGAGCCCTGTAACACACACACACACACACACACACACACACAACGCACACATAGAGAGATATTTAACAGGATCTTCTTAGTGAACATGTTCATTTTAAGCCAAACTTTGCTTATATGTCTTAAAAATGCTAATTAGAATACAGAAATACAAAACTTTTCTGCATATATATATATAGAAATGCTTGTACAGTAAAGCATTGTGGAAGTGAGCTTCTGATATGTGGTGTGACGTGTTTGAGTCTCTGACCCCATGGACGGCCATGATAAGCGGCGTCCTGTTGTCTTGCTCTGTGTTGGTCCAGTTGACCTGCGCCCCGTGAGCCAGAGCTTCAGCCATATCAGGCAGACTGCGGCTGAAGGACGCCCAGTAGAGCTGCAGACCCGCAGTCGCCTGCTGAGGCTTGCAGAAAACCACCACAGCCTTCCCACAGCAGCTCTCCTCATCTGAAACACAGCAGAGATCAGTCAGGAACACACACACACACACAGAGACGAACACACATCAGAGCTCAGCTGCATCTGAACCACTGCAACAGCAACAACAACAGCAGCAGCAGACAACAGAAACACCAACCACAACAACAGAAACAACAGTGACAACCACACAAACAAGTGCCAACAGCAGCAATAACAGCGACAAAAACAGAAACAACAGTGAAAACAACCACAACAGGAGCAGCACCAACAACAGTGACAACAACAGAACAACATTAACAGAAACAACAGTGTAAACAACCACAACATCAACAACGACAGAAACAAAAGTAACAACTATAGAACAGAAAAAAACAGCAACAACAGCTGGAACAGCAACAAAACTCTGTTCAACAAACAGCAACTCTAGCGGCAGGACGGATGGCTGCTGGCCTTGTAAGGTCCAGCCAGTTAGTCCAATGACGGTGTCTACTGGTGGATGAAGGTGCACAATGTTGATTTACTTTTAGTATGAGGTGGTTTAGAATATTAATATATTTATCCTCGTTTTATCTGACTCCAATTATAAAACATTGATAAGATTATTTTGTTTCTTTTATTATTACTTAAGATTATTCTCTTCAGTTTGTTATTCTCGTTTATTTGGATTCCTTTTTCATGGCTGCTGCATGGAGGGCGCCATAGTGACCAGCGTCTTCCGGTAGAAGGCTAAAAACTTCCGTTTACAGCGTTTACAACTGGTAATTTGCACTCCGAAAATGGGTTTCAATAACGTTTTTAATGGATAACAGAGTGTTTTTGTGACACACAACTTGTGTCTGTTAAAGCCGTTATAATCGGTTACATGTGGTTCAAGCACGTCAGAAATAGGAGAAAAACGTTCTCCTAGTTCACATGTCTGCCGTCAGAAATACAGTGTGTGTGTGCGTTCCCGGCCTGTCAGCTGTTAGCTCAGTGGCTCTTTAACACACGCGCACACACACACAGAGAGAGAGAGAGAGAGAGAGAGCAAACCAGAGTTCTAGCATGAAACTTAACTGGAATGAAAGTCGTGCAATTTACAAAAATGAGCCGTTTGTGTTTTATTTGGTGTGTTGTTTTCACCACTGTTTGTGTTTTCTGTCATTTTGAAATGACACTAGCCTATATTTTCACTTTGTCACAGTTATTTAATCAGTGTGTCAGTGGCACAGTACAGGCTATGTGTGTGTGTCAAACATTTTGGTGAATTACATGTGTTTGAGCTGGTTATATATTTGAAATAAAGAGAAAATGTTGACTTTAGCGATGACGAGGCTTCATTTAAACTGCAGAAGATGCCGTCTGACAACGAGGGGAAAACGCCTCACAGCAGCTGATTTCCATCCTATTAGATCGCATTTCTTTAAATGATCAGTCCAGGAGATGCTGCTGATGGACAACAGGATTAGTTCAAAGAGGATAAAAGCAGGTAAAATAGACTAAAACTATCGTTTCAAAGCTGTCCAAATGTGACTGTTTACACGCATCAGCTGCCGACCGGAAGGTCTTCGCATTCTCCTTGCGCATACACGCAAAGCATCATGGGTAATTTTGCGTTCCAAGAAAACGGTCAATAACATCCTGAGTCTTGCACCAGCCGAGTATATACAATCACTTAAACACAAGCGTGTCAGTTTTGGTCACTAAAGAGTGGCGATTAACCGCTACCCTAAAAAGGCAGAACTCTGCTTACTCAGATTAGTCCCCATAGAGCTGCTATCTCCTAAATCAGAACAAAACTATTTCATCATTCCATGATCGTTACTATAGAATTAAGCAGACCAATCTTACTTAAACTATTAGTAACTTTGAGCAATCACTATATGATTTAAATAGTATTATAAGTTTAGAGATGAAGGTCTATCCCCTTAGATAGCCTTTTAAAGTCTAAGTATACATGAACGGAGTATAACATAAAACGGAGGCAACAAATACTGGGTTAATGTTAATACCCAAACACAAACTGTATTATTCCCTTCAGTCTGTTCCTTACATTTGAGATGCAGGCTCTGGAGCTTATATTAAACTATG
Source organism: Danio rerio (assembly GCF_052040795.2). NCBI lineage: Eukaryota > Metazoa > Chordata > Actinopteri > Cypriniformes > Danionidae > Danio > Danio rerio. The sequence continues at coordinate 40,857,181 of NC_141042.1, forward strand.
ATTAATTCAACATGTCTCATGAAAAATATCACCAGTGTGCTTAATATGCCAATGAAAGGCACTTCAGTACTATTGCATTTCAGTAAAATGCATTTCAGACTAAAAAAACAGGTCTGTGAAACATTAAATATTTCATAAGTACCCGATTAAGCTAGGTCAAGATGTGCTTTGCTGTTAACCTGGCTTTCTTAATTCCACTTTTGTGTAATACTCCTCAACAATGGTGACAACAGAACAACAAAACAGCAACAAGAACAGAAACCGCAACAAAAAGATGTGCTGTGTGTCAGACTGACCGGTGTGGTTGACTGTGCTGGTCGATGCGCTGGCGTTGACCGTTTCTCTGCTCTCCTCTGTGAGAGTCTGAGCTTCTCCATCTGAACTCCTCACTGCCAAACACACACACACACAGTAGAGCAGATCTCAGACTCACTCAGGAAACACAAACGCCAGCAGAAAACAGAGCAAAACCTCCACGGCAGAAGAAGAGCATGAGGGTGCGAGAGACATGCAGAGTGACGGAGAGATGCAAAAGCCCACATGGTGCGGACTGGAGCCAATTTCAGAACTTTCATTCAATTCAAGACATGTTTGGTCAAAATAGAGACTGAGGCAGCTCGAGTCATCAATTTAATTTAATTCATGTTTATTTATATAGCGCTTTTCACAATTGTGTCAAAGCAGCTTATCATAGTTCTAGTGAAGTTCAATTTTCAGAGTTCAGTTCAGTTTAGTTCAGCTCATTGTGGTTTAATTTCACTGCTGAAAGTCCAAACACTGAAGAGCAAATCCATCCATGCCCAGCTCCACGAGTCCTGACTGGTGACTGGCGAGAAACAGAAATTCAATTCCCCAATTGACAAAGTGAAGAGAGAAAAAAAAACCTCGAGAGGAACTAGGCTCTGCTGGGCACGATCATTACTGTTCAGGCCAAACCTGCCTCATCCTGCAGAATCAGAGACCAGTTCAGCTCACACTGCTGGAATGAGGTAAAGGCCCTGTCTACACTTTCAGGTGTTGATGCCCAATTCCGATTTGTTGCCTATATCTGATTTGTTTGCCTGTCTGTTTACACATTGTTTTAATTGTGACCAGGGCCGGAGCAAGCTGAACTGCCGCTCTAGGCAGAGGACGATCACGCCGCCCTCAACCCCAATGTGAAAACGAAAGTGACCGGTTATGAAAATGAAGTGAGGTGTCACAGACCTCTATAACTGAGGATGCGCGGGTGCTAAGGGGGGTGTCGCGGACACCACCCTCTCTATTCTGCCGCCCTATGCGCGGATATAAATGAGGACGCACGGGTGTGGCGGACCTCTATATTGCCGCCCTATGCGCTGATATAACTGAGGACACGCGGATGCTGATAGAGGTGTCGCTGACGCCACCCTCTCTATTCTGTCGCTTATGCGTGAATATGTGTCGCGGACATAACCGAGGATGCAGGTGGTAAGGGAGGTGTCGCAGACGCCGCCTTCTCTATACTGCCACCCTAGGCGGCTGCCTAGGTCGCCTCTATGGACGTGCCGGCCCTGATTGTGACCCATATCAAATTCATGCGTTTACACTTCCTATACAATTAACGATGTCGCGCAAGCGTAAAGGCGGGTTTTAGCATCAGTGCCACACTAGCCACGATGGAAGAAATTGTCTTGTTTTTAGCTCTGCGAAATATACGAAGTGTAGTATAAGCAGTGAATGGTTTAGTCCAGATTTACCCCCACGCAGTTTATGTAATGGTATGGCCCTGATGTGTGTGTGGTTGGAAGATGTGGCCTTTGCCTGTGTGCGCACTGCTGTTGGAGAGATTAAAGTTGGTCTATGTTTGGCGACAAAAAGCAAAAGTTACAACACGAAGTTCGCCCAACTTTAAAATGATTTTGAGACAGGGGAGGGAAAGAGACGTCATCGCAGCTTGCGCTTATGGTTTATGTGCTGTATGATGTCCTCCACCATTCAGAGGAAAGTGTGGGTACGAGAGAGATCTCAGGTCTGGTGGAAGCAAATTGTGTTGACTGACCACTTGTTTCCTCTGTTATTGTTGTTTACCGTGTCTGTATCTCCACTCACGCTCTTCCTTCTACGTCATTAAACCGCGGAGAAGCAGCACATTGTTGCGAGTTTATTGATGAACAGAACGAAACGCCTCAATAAATCCGATCTGCCTGTTTACATGACAGTCGCATTGTCACAAATCCCATCTTATTTATTTCCACATATGAAGGAGGCCTGAAACCCATCTCTGAATATCCGAATGCATGCATTTTTTTCGTGTTTACACGCTCATAGAACAGATCCGATCAGTGTCACATGAGCAAAAAAATCAGAATTGGGTCACATTTGTAGTGTAAACGGGGCCAAAGTGAGCGAGTTCTGAATTGAGCTCCAGCATGACAGTAGCTGTGTTTCCATCCAAAAATGTGAATTCAATTTATGCGCAAAACTGGATTATTGCATGATAGATGTGCGAATAAGGCAGCGTTTCCAACCAACGAGTCAAAGAGAACAAAAACCTCACTTTTTAAAGCTGCGTCAATCTTTTCTTTCTTTAATAAATGACTTTCACCTCAGAAGACAGTATGCTGATGGACAATGAACGCATGGTGGCGTTTGAAGCCATGACATGCAGAGCACAGACGCTTTTGACAGTTCTGGAGGTCATTAATAATATAATAACACTAAAACTGATACGGTAAGGCATTTCAGAATGACCAAAACAACATTTCAGATGGTTTACAGAGTGCTCAGCCTGCTGGTTTGTCCATTAACATACATTTTTATCATCACATGATCTCTCATAACAAAATCACATGACCTGTTTTAATGCGCATACTGAAATTTGTGCGGTAAAAGTGTTACCATCGTAGCTTAAGCGCATCTGTTCTTATCGAATAATACGTTTATCCTACTCAGTAATGCGCTTACGTTTAAAATTGATGTGCATCATGATGTTTCCATCACCTGATTTTTTATGCGCATGTCTAAAACGTAATATCACATAAATATTTGCGAATAAACATAATTTCCATCTGAAGCCTGTTTCACACCACAAGTGTAAGCAGAGTGTGAGTCGTGCATGTTTTTTCAGCGTCCATGTTAACAGATTATGCTGCGTTCACACCACACGCAGAACGTGCAGATAAATTGCGATATTCGCACGTAAAATAGCCGCATGAACATTTGACTTTACTTGCTTCATTCGCGCGTCAAACCCCGCTTCATTCGCAAATCAAATTCACTTCAGAACAGACGCGGTTTCGCATGATGGGCAGGGCTTCTGTCTGCCCGGTGACTTTAGCTTTATTGCTAAATGGCTAACATGGATTTTATGAAGACAATAACTGTTTATGTGCTTTATAAAGGCTGAAAGACAGCTTCGATACGTTTAGGGTCGTGTCTGAGTCCACTAAATCTATTCAGAGGTGCATCCAGCTCTAAGAGCTCATAAACTCCTCCAGAAACTGAACCTGGATGACGGAGGCTTTCAGGGGTGCTTCTGACTGAGCCAAGCCCAGTTCAGGGCTGATAGCGGAAAAAATTCCTGAGCCTGAACTTTTTTTCCTTGCCCCTGAGGTGAGTAGGGGTGGGGGTACTATGTATGCAACGCACTTTTAACACATAACTTGTGGGCCCCTGGGCCCAAATATATTAACAGCCTATGTGTAACCCTGATCATCATTATTGTCAAGTGGCTCTTTTTAGACACATGCCAGTAATGTCAGTGACACATGCCAGTGTCAGTGATCTTGTGACATGTGCCAGTAGGTGTCAGTATAAGCACGTTATAAGCACATTAATCTTATAAGTCTCTTTGCTTTAATATTTAAAAATCATTAGGCAAATGACACCTGTTATCTTACATGCATATATGTTATGAGTTTTCAACATGCATTTTATTATAACTTTTTAAAGGATATTATTTAAAATACCTTTAAATGAAAATAAGTTAAATAATAAAATAAATGAATGAATTAAAAACATAGAAAAGTCCATATTGTAGGGAACAAAGGAACTGCCAGGATGCAATAATATACAGTACAACAGATAAGTGTAACCCCTCCCATACATAAGCATGCCACAATAAATTTGACTGACATGTACTGTCAAATGACTATATTACGTACGGAAGTATGACTACGAATGCATAAAATAAATGCGTTTAAATTAAAACATCGTGGAGTAGCTCAGCAAATAAACTAACTTGCGACGCGATAAATTAGGTTAAAAGTCGCGTAATGATTAAATATGGTTTTGCTCGTGTTAATTAATGTCATAAGCTTCGCCGGGTGTCGATGTCACTGCAGTGACATGCAGCGCGACACTCTGAGTGACACAGGTCACTACACATGCCACTAGCGAGTGACACATGACAGTGGAAACCCGGACGTGCCACCGGAAGTGTCACTACACTCAGTGGCATGTGCCAGTGTCATCTGTACGTCAGATGTCGTGTCACTCCATGTTAAAACTGCTACTGTGAATCCGCGTTCAAGCGCACACAATAAGCTAAAACTCGCCCCAAGCACCGGCAAAAACAAATAACAATGAATGTGTCGAGGAAGGAGTAAGGACATATCTTATTATTTATTAATAAACTTATTCTGAGTCAGTGTCGCAAAGATCCTGACTGGCAATCTCCTCTTGGACTCGCCTTTAGAAATTCATCTTTACGGATTACATGAAGGAGTTTTTTTGTTTTCGATTTGCTTTATTTCGTTAAGTAATAATTTAAAGCTTTCTATAAATATATTTATTATGTCTGTGAGGCATATACATTTTGCTTCATTTTGTTAAGCGCTCCTGTTCAAAAACCAGACGTCAGAAAGCGCATAATTTTGGTTTTCTTTATTTTATAAAAATCGCTGTAACGTTTTTTGATGTATTACTCGTACTTTGTGAGCAAAAATGACGGATAACTTTAAATTGCTCCCACTGAAAAAATGCAAGTGATTGCTCTGGCGCCTCGATGTCCTGCAAGCTTTTTATAAGCAAACTATGCGCCTAATAGCACACATTCTTTAACGTTTAAGCTACCATTGTTTTATACTTGAACTGTTTTATATCTTTTATTTTAGGCAAGTCGTGATGATCTGAGAAGGCAAACTGATCAAACAGACAATGATGGTCTTCCGCTGGGCGCTGTTCGTTAAAAAAAACTTATTTTTAACGAATAAAAACTGCTCCAAACGTATTTCTAAATAAGCTGAATAAAAAACGAAACTAAGGATAAACACTTTGCCATTAGGCTACATACAAAAACTGAACTATTTCATAGCTGAAACACTAAGTTGTTTAAGGAGAAGGGGAAATATATTTTTGTCCCGTCTATTGCTTCACCGTTATTTCGAGAATAAACCCAGCGTAAATATGCAGATGTCATTCCCAAAACATATCAGCGTATATGTGCCGAAAACGAAAGTTTCATACAAATTCTGAATGGATTATAGCCTGGAAAGTGCAAAGCACGCTCCTCTTATTATCACTAAAAAGCGTCACTAATCTTAGTTTATAGAGATCTCACAAAGATCCGTTATAATTTATAAAGCTCTCTAAATTACACAATTAATCTTTTATTTACATGGCGTCTACACTCAAAAGATGATTCACGAGCACACAAAATGGCACTTAATAAAAACCAATCCGGCGCTTTCAGCAGTGAGTGAATTCTGTGAATCTAGAGAAATGACAGATCAATATGCGTGAACCTGATTTTTTTTTTCCCGCAGCCACAGTACGCCGGAAATCCGGCGTGGTGCCGGAACGCTATCACCCCTGCCAGTTAGATGAACTGTTGTCGGTGTCGGCTGGAGGATTTCCCCTGGAACACCATTAACAGGTTCTACGTCACAATCACGCCCCGACAAGAGCAAGCTCCTGATTGGTTGACACGGCGCGAATGTCCACTGAAGTTTAGATTTTCGATCTCGAGTGATTCGCGCGAAACGTGTTAAGCGTGTCAAACGCGCAAAACGCTCAATTCGCGCCACGGCATTCGCATGTATCGCACGATACGCACAGCACCATTCGTGTAATTCGTCATTCGTGCCGCACCATTTGCGCGTATCGCGCCGCAGGATGTCTATTTGCGCATTTGCATTGACTTAACATGTAAATCACTCGCGCTTGATGTGCGTTTCGCATCTGGTGTGAATGCAGCATTAGAGCTTTCATACTGCACGCAAAAGCAGCACAGCAGCGCAAGAGCGTCTCTGAAGCAGCAGTGTCGCGATAGTTTTGTTGCTCACTTTCGGTTCAGGTCTACCTTAGAATTTTTTCAAAAGATGCATCATAGTGGGCGTGGAGCTCCACGAGCAATGAGCAGGAGTGGGCGTGGCCAGCAGAGCAGGGGAGAAGGAGGGGAGCGAAAAACTGTTGTCAGTCAACTCACAAAATGAGACACAAACCGTGAGCAGACGCATGATTTTATAGTGTCACATGACCCTCTTCCTATTGAAAAAACTAAAGTTGGATCCAAGATGGCTGATTTCAAAATGGCCACCATCCATCTTGAAAAGTTTGCCCCCTCACATATACTAATGTGCCACAAACAGGAAGCTAACATCACCAACCATTCCCATTTTATTAAAGGTGTATCAATATAAATGACCCACCCTGTATCTGTACTTTTGTGAGGTTAATCTTGGATTTGGATAGCCCCAGGGCCCAATGTGTTCTTAATCCGGCCCTGACCATCATGCACATTTACATCTGTCAATAACTAAATCACATCACAGAAACTGATGATGCGCATGCGCAGAGTTTATTCACTACATGTGTTCACATCAGAGTTTATGTGCATTTTTTATCAGATAATAAGTTTCTCCTTCTCAATTGTGCGCACAGGTTATTTGATGAAAGGAAATTGATGAACACTTTGGGATTTCCATCAAGCATTCATATGCAATAATCCAAAATGCGCATAAAGAGGTGGATGGAAACACAGCTGCAGACACACACAGCAGTACTTACAGCAGCGCGTCTGGCCGGAGGAGGTAAAGTAGGAGAAGAGAGAGTCAAGCTCATCTACACAGAAGAGAGACTCGAGGTGCACTTCAACACAACACAACAGCAGGAGCAGGTTAACAGCATCGCAAACACACACTGACTACAACAACATCCATCTGTGTGTGAGGACGCTTGCTCAAGTGTCTCTGATTGCCTGCTTTAAAAGCTTCTCTTTTTGTTTTGTCGCTCTCCTACAGGAGGTTCACATCCATACTAGGTCAAAAACACTTTCATTTTGATTGAACTCTACTCTGATTGGCTAAATGGGACTGGTCGGATTGATCTATACTGCTCTGATTGGTCAGATAGGTCTACTCTGTTATGATTGGTCACATAATTATAATCTGATCAGATTGGTTAGTTGGAACTGGATGAATTGCTCTTTTATGTTCTGATTGGTCATACGGGTCTACTTCGATATGACTTGTCACATGACCACACTCTAATATGCTCTGATTGGTCAAATGGGACTGGGTGAATTTCCGTATTCTGCTCTGATTGGTCTACTGTTATGATTGGTCAAATGACCCTACTTTAATCTGCTCTGATTGGTCAGTTGGGACTGGTAAGACTACTGATTGGTCAGATATGGTTACTCTGTATTCACTGCTCACATGACTCTATTCTACTCTGACTGGTCAGATGGGTCTACTCTACCATTGGCCACACGACACTAATATGCTCTGATTGGTCAGATTGGAACGGCTGGATTGTTGCTCCGTTCTGTTCTGATTGGTCAGATGAGTCTGCTGTGTTATTGGTCACATGACCCATCTCTATTCTGACTGGTCAGATTGGTCTACTCTACGATTGGTCATATAACAATAATATGCTCCGATTGGACTGGTCAAACTGCTGCTCTGTTCTGATTGGTCACATGACCCTACTCTAATCTGCTCTGACTGATCAGTAGGGACTGGTCAGATTGCTCTATATGATTGGTCAGACAAATCTACAAAGTTATAACTGGTTAAATGGCTCTATTCTGCTCACTATTCTGGTCAATAGGGACAGGTTACATTGCTTTATTCTGTTCTGATTAGTCAGATAAATCTGCTCTGGTATGACTGGTCACATGACCCAACTCTAGTCTCCTTGGATTGGTCGAATTGCTCTATTTTGCTCTGAATGGTCTAATAATTCTAACATGCTCTGATTGGTCAGATGGGACTGGTCTAATTGCTTTATTCTGTTCTGATTGGTCAGATGAATCTACTCTGTTGTGATTGGTCACATGACTCTATTCTGCTTTGATTGGTCAGCTGGGACTGGTCAGATTACTGTATTCCGTTCCGATTGGTCAGATGAATCTACTCTATTATGATTGGTCACATGACTCATATTCGGGCCTGGTCGGATTGCTCTATTCTGCTCACATTGGTTAGTAGGGACAGGTTAGACTGCTTTATTCTGTTCTGATTGGCCGGGTAAATCTACTGTTTTGACCGGTCACATGACCCAACTCTAGTTTTCTTGGATGGGTCAGACTAGTCTAATTGCTCTATTTAGCTCAGACTGTGTAGATGGGTCTACTCTGCTATGATTGGTCAAATAATTCTAATATGCTCTGATTGGTCAGATGGAACTGGTCAAATTGCTCCGTCCTGATTGGTCAGATAGCTCTACTCTGTTATGATTGGTTAAATGACCCTACTCTAATCTGATCAGATTGTTCAATTGGGACTAGACAAATTCCTCATGTCCTGATTGGTTAAATGGCTCTATTCTGTTATGACTGGTCACATGACCATACACTGACATACTCTGATTGATCAGATGGGACTGGCTGGTCTCAGTTTAAGATTAAATACTGAAGATTATATCACAATAGGCAATATTTGAAAATAAACTAATACTAATATCTATAAAAAAGCATAATGGAGCACTCTAATAGCAAGTAAACAGAGTCACGGAAAGATGAGCAAAGGTCAAAAGGGTTTAATAGCAGGAAAGATCAGACCTGACACCTGATGAAGAACTGCTCACCTGAGGAACTGGAGGCTAGCCGGCATTTGGACACTGATCTTGTCGTCTGTGTGTCCGAGCAGCCACTGGGATGTTTATCTTCCTTACTCAGTAATAAAACCTTCTGTCTGATCTCGTCTTCGGACCGTCTTTGCACAAACCTTCGCTCCACGTACTTGGCTTTGATGTAGGCCTCCACTTCATGCCTGCGCACCACAACACACACACACAAAATGAAACAACTACTCTTGAAAAGGCTGATGTACAGTAATAGAGGTGGAAAGGAGTCTCAGGTTAACCTAATGCAATACATGTTCAGAATAAACTGCGAAAGGATTTTAAAGTACAGTAGGTAACACTTCAGATTAAAGTCTCGTTAATAAGTGTTAGTAATAGTCCAGTCTAGTTAAGAGTACCTGGGATCTCCTGCGTTTGGTTTCCTGGCTCCTAGTTCTTCTCGTCGGGCCTCGTAGATTTGATTTATGACCCCATTTCCCAGCTCACACATCAGCTAAACAGCACCAAATAAGACTGAATCAGTCCACAAATAACAACTTTAATAACAACACGTTCACTGGGTTTGAACAGATGAGGCCTGGACATGATCTCTCAATGCACATGTGAGGATGAGCAGGTGTATACGATGAAAGAGATGCTGTTCTCGGAGACATCTGGACCCATCTTCACATACGTAAACGAGCATCTGTCGATTCATATCCAGATGTTGACGATATCAGAAGTGAAGTCTCGTGTATATCAGACTCACCTTCAGCAGTTCAGGCTCCCAAGTGTCCAGAGTCAGAGATCTGACCTTCGAGAAATGAACGCCAAGACTCCTACAAACACAAAACCAAAATTAAATATAAGTCCTTGATTATTAAGTGCACAATATATTCAAAAAGAGGGAAACCGATATATCAGCTATGGTCATATTAGTTATTTAAATACTGTAGTGTAGGGACTATACTATTAACTAGCGACTTGTTATTAAAATATTAACTGTTTATAAGCACTTACAGTGCATCTGGAAAGTATTCACAGAGCTTTTCCACATTTTTTATGCTACAGCCTTATTCCAAAATGGATTAAATTCATTGATTTCCTCAACATTCTACACACAATCCCCCATTATGACAATGTAATAATAAATAAAAAAACTGAGAAATCTAATGTACATCAGTATTGACAGCCTTTGGAAGCTCTAAATTGAGCTCAGGTCCATTCTGTTTCCACTGATCATTCTTGAGATGTTTAAGCAGCTTCATAGGAGTTCACTTGTGCTCAATTCAGCTGATTGGACATGATCTGAAAAGGCACCTGTCTATATAAGAGCCCAGGGTTGAAGCACAAACCAAGCATGAAGACAAAGGAACTGTCTGTAGACCTCAGAGACAGAATTGTGGAGGCACAAGGCTGGGGAAGCTTACAGAAACATTTCTGCTGCTCTGAAAGTTCAGCACAGCGTCCTCCATCATCCGTAAGTGGAAGATGTTTAACCACCAGGACTCTTCCTAGAGCTGGCTGGCCATCTAAGCTGAGCGATCGGGGGAGAAGAGCCTTAGTCAGGGAGGTGATCAATAACCCGATGGTCACCCTGTCTGAGCTCCAGCGCTCTTCTGTGGAGAGAGGAGAACCTTACAGAAGGACAACCATCTGTGCAGCAATCCACCAATCAGGCATCTGTATGGTAGAGCGGCCAGACGGAAGACACTCCCCGCCTGGAGTTTACCAAAGGAGGACTCTCAGAGCATCAGAAACTAAACTCTCTGCTCTGATGAGACTCAAACTGAACTGTTTGGAGTGAACGCCAGGCGTTACGTTTGAAGAAAAGCAGGCAGCGCTCATCAGCAGGCTAACAGCATCCCTACAGTGAAGCATGGTGGTGTTGGCATCATGCTGTGGGGATGCAGCAGCAGCAGGAACTGGAAGACTAGTCAGGATAGAGGGAATATCCACCAATCAGTGAGCGGCTGATTACCTGTGTATGCCGGAGCACTGTATGCAGAGCGTGATGCCCAGGTTGATGCTGGCCCAGCGGGGCTCCGGCTGGCCACAGTCACAGCAGCTGCTGTTCCCAGAGATGGCCATGACCCTCTGCAGAGCGTTCTCACCCTTCACACACTTCTCCTTCTCCTTCACATCTCCAGCTGAGTCCAGACTGCCTGTAGATGTAGATGACTTTCTGTCCATCTTCTGCCACACACACACACACACACACACACACACACACACACACACACACTTTATTCAAATGACTTACAAATCTATCAACCCCTAGTATATACAGTATAATGGCTGTGGTGTGGTAGAGTGAGAGAAGACGGGTCCTAGTTTTAAGCATGGGATCTAGAGAGTGAAGTGTACCTCTGCATCATCTGCTTTGTCTCTGAACGCTGTGGCGATGCTGTTCTGGACGGCTTTAATCCAGGCCTGTCGAAGTTTCTCCGAGTCTGCCTGCATCATGCAGCTCCTGTAGTGGAGACGAAACCAGCTTTCAGTACAGTCTGTCATTATACCGTCACACTGTTCAACAATGCTGCATTTATTTAAATGTGGCAGTAGCCTTATTAGGGGCTTTTCCTGCCTGGGGGTTTTTATTTAACCCATCTACAACCCTTTCATTACATTCAGGATGAAAACATCCACTAAGTTAAACCTTTAAAAATGCGTCAGATAAATATTTCCTGTAAAAAATCAACTTCAATTCTGATAATAATAAAACAAAAAAATCCAGGATTTTGACTGTTTAATTTTTAAGTTTGTAAACGATGTCACTGATTAAAAGGGCCATGACAGCCTCCTCTTTCGGTTCAGGTCTACCTCAGAATTTTTTCAAAAGATGCAGGATAATGGGCGGAGCTCCGCGATCAGAGGCAGGAGTGGGCGTGGCCAGCAGAGCAGGGGAGAAGGAGGAGGAGGAGAGCGAACAACTGTTGTCAGTCGGCTCACAAAATAAGACACAAACCGTAAGCAGATGCATGATGTTATAGTTTACAAAGGTAAAATGCAAAGATAAACAGTAATTTAATGCCCTGCTACATTTGTTATTCGTAATTTTCATACACAGATAACCATAATTTATATCATTATAAAGATAAGTGTGTTCATATAAACACTATAAATGAGGACTTCCCCGTCAATCTCCGGGTCTGAATGCAGACTCAGTGCAGCAGGTCTCTTGCCCTGTCTATTTTAACCATTAGCTCTGCTGGTAATCTGGAGGATTTAGGCGAACACAGCAGCACGGCGATGTGTCTAAATGTGAATGAACTCCTGATAAAACACAATGGCTGCGTCCGAAACCGCCTACTACTCAGTAGGTACTGCATTTGAATTTAAACGTACTACTTGGTCGTTAGAAAACTACGTTCTATACAGTATGAATGTGAAAAGTATGAATGGAATTCGGACGTACTACATCCGCCATTTTGTCATGGTCACGTGACCTACCTGCGTCAATTGCGTCGCTTTACTCCCATTCATGAATTCGCACACAGGGCATCATGGGATAGCACAGCGTGCATGGGATGCGCACTCTAGAATCTCGCCGGAAGTAGTAAGTCATCCGGGCACTTCTCGCATACTGATTTTCGAATTCTATGAATTCGGACATACTACTCGGCTCACATACTGATTTTAGCGTACTATATAGTATGGAAGTATGCGGTTTCGGACACAGCGAATGCCTTAATCTCTCTGTAAATAAACTCAGAGTTCAAGTTTAAACTCTGAGTTGGTTGAACCTCCTTACTGAAACAGGCCCAGAACTAATTCCAAGTAATATATACTATCCCCGATATCCCTCACACCCTTTATTGTTGTCTATTTATTTAATTGAATCTTATTTTATTCAATTTTGCTGTTTGTTTTTATATTCAATTAAATTTTTACGTTTTATTATTATGTTTTTTTTCTCATGTCCTTCCTATTGTTATTATTGTTACTGTCAATATTCATATTAGCCAAGGTATTCAGAGTTTGTTGCAGTGGGTTTAAAAGATAATAATAATAATACTAATCAGTCTCTGGATAAACAATGGCATCTGCACTTCGCATGAAAGTAAAGAGGAAGAATAATAAATAAAAACACTGAACCGGACGTGCTTTCACTCACTTTGTCGGAGAAACAACTTCGAAACAGAATCTGCGCTCGATGTCCTCGCAGTGTTTGACAGTACACAACCTCAGATCCTCCACCACCACTGTAGGGTTATCCTGAAAACAAAGAAAGAGCATTGCTCGACATATTTTGACATTTTTGAAACGTTGATTGCTGTTTTATTTGATTTCTCTTTTACCTTAAACTTCTTTTGGTACACCAGCTGATTGTTCTGAATGGAAAACCACCGCCTGCGAAGGAAAACAAGACGAGAAACAAGCTAAACCACTGCAATTTATTCATCAAAATGTAATCAGACACCTTCAACGTTTCCCATATTATCGATATTTTAAAAAAAGAATTATAATATATGAAATAAACAAATTAATCAACAATTTGTGGTCAATACTTACTTCCACTACTCTATATATTGTATATGAAGCTAAATTAACAAAAACAAACGCTGATGACTGGTTTTGTGGTCCAGGGTCGCAAATATAAACACAATGATATCTGGTGTCTGAATTACTTTTGGTTTGACTGTGTTTGTGTCGCTGCAGCTGCAGATGTTCAGTGACTGACCTGTTCCAGGTTTTGAAGGCGTTGCTGGCCCTCTTGAACAGATATCCCTCCATGACGATCCCGTTCTCCGCATCCACATTATACTCCAGCTTGGTGTCGTCATTTGAAAAGTCCTGAACAGAACAAACATTTATTAGTCATTTGAACACTTTGAAGCTCGATCTCTATTTATATTGATTATACAGAAAGGAGAGGCAAGAATTATTAGTTCATAATAGAAGATGTAAGTAACTGAAACTGTAATTCATCGACCGGCCTTTGGGGACTGGCTTCAGGAACTTCAGATGTTTACTGACTGCAATGCTAAACTGGCCATTACAGCTGATAAAAACATGTACAAAAGATGGTTTTGGTGTATATAGCTAAAATTAGCCTTTATGACAACTGTGACAACTCATCTGTTTTCTTTATATTAGGTTATATTACGTTGCATAATTAAGGGCGTGGCCACTTGAGTGACAGCTAGGCCTTGCTGTTTACTGTCACGTCACCTCAGCTGATTCCGGCTGATTAGCTGCTGAACTCGGCATATATGCATCATATTTCTGTGTTGTTTTATGTCGATTTACACAGTCAGTTGCCTTTTGGGATTATTTCCTACAATTATCAGATGATATGGCATGCGGTGTGCACTTAATTGTGCTCACAAACCATTCCTGTGGCCTCCTTTTCCAAGGTGAGTGAAATTATATACTTATACACCATCTCTATACATGTATTTGTTTTATTTAGGATAATTTATCATTAATAATGTTTTTAGAGCTGTAAAGCACTCCAGAATCTGTCAGATTGATTAGCTGTGGGCTCTAGAACTGTCATCTGAACCATTTTAATACAGTGTTATGCCTGGATTTCATAATAAGCCCAGCATTTACTAACACAGACTATATCTGAAGTGTTTGGAAGTCATTTGCCTTTTCCTCCTGTATAAAATATCTCCAGAACAATGCTTAGTGGCTTAGTGCATTGCAAATCTTTATTAATATAGTGCACAACCAAGCACATGTGGTCAGAACACAAACGAGTCGCAGGTGATGAAGTACTAAGCATTCTCCCAAAGAAAAGCCTGTCTAAGCAAAATGCTAGCAGGCGTCTGTAGCTCCGCTTAAGCTTCGCCTCTTTGCCTTTGTTTGGTATCCCCCGGTTAGTGTGATGATGCGCGAACAAAATGGCGACGGCTTCTTTTGCGTTCTTCAGAAACCTATGGGTGACGTCACGGATACCACGTCCATATATTTACAGTCTATAGGTTCCACAAAAAGCTTTGCATTGTAAACGCTTTGCCTAATTCCAGCTTCCTGTAGATGTGATGTGAGAGCGGCTGAGCTCAGACTAGTTTAGTTCAGCTCAGCTGAGCTCAGACTAGCAGAGTCCTGGTAACACTAGAGCTGAGCTGTCACTGGATCCTGCGGCGCTTCACCCTGGAGTGAAACCCCAAACAATTGAAGACTGATAAGAGCGACACACTAGTAGATGAGGATGGTTTACTCTGTAAACTGCTCTAAACCACACATCACCCATTTTTCCTACTAAAACTACATGATTTTTGCTAGGCGTAAGTAAAATATTCAAGACTTAATGTAATGACTTGATCTAATATAATGATTTTATATTATTATTATTATTATTATTATTAATGCCGGGATTTTTTAGCTTGTTTTAAGGGAAAACTCACTTTATTTTGGCTTATTTTTTTTCTTTTGCTTGTCTAAGAAAGTTTAGATAATTAGACACCAAACAAGACATAAAATCTAAGTAAGAAAAGCCTGTTTGCAGCGTATAAGCCCTGAATTATACGCTTCTTCCCCCACTTTCTGTTTAACGGACTTCGTCTAACATCATCTCCAGTTCACAGAGGAGAAATCTACCCATGAATTGGAAATGACCCAATTATCCATTTAACCCATTTAGCGGACACTTCATTCCAGGTACTCGGAGAGCACGTAATAGGAGAGTTGTGTTTCATTTCAGGGCTTTGAAAGTGGTTAACGAGAGTTTTGCCTGAAGTGAACTCAAACTAGATGAAATATTGCGTAAAACACTCGCGAATGAAGCAACGTTTCTATCTAATAAGGATCCTAATCCTAATAAACTGGAGCAAATATCAGCCAGAGAAGTGTATTTTGCTGCACTGTTTGGATTTGCCACTGTGGTGTCATTTCTTCTCTAATCAATGAGCTGTGCCTCAGAAGAGGAAGACGAAACGCAATGAACGCAGAGACTGCGATGGCTTTAAGAGACGTGAGACGCTCTTTGGAAGCGCAGACAGATGCTCAAGACAGTTCTGGAGAGAATAACAATAATAATACTGAAGCACTGTGATGACAGACTGACAGCTGTTTACAATCAGCACAACAACATTTCAGATCTGCAACAATAGAAAGCGAACTCCTGTAATCCAAAGTCCCTGAAACACACATTTAAATCAGACCATGATCTGAAAAATAGCATCACGTAGAAAGAGTTTATGCACTAAATGCATTTCCATCATAGTTTATCCATCATCACTTTGTCTTTTTGGATTAAAAGTGTAGCCTACTCATACCTTTTCATGCACATTTTAAAAATCTATGCACATCTTGGCATTTCTGTTACTCATTTAATTTGCGATACTGTAAAACTGAGCATAGTAATAGCTTGTATAAATGCTGACGCTGCTCTTTTTGGCTACTGATCCACCCACAATAGTGAAGTACTACAGTCTCTGTGACCTTTGTTTGTTTGTTTACAGTAGGATGAGCAGGACAGACATGACAGCACCAACTGTTATTAAAAAGAAGATTTGGTTTCTCTGTAACCCGATCAAGCATCCATGAGTTGCTATGTGAGCCTCGTCACACACTACATATATTTAGGGTGCCAGGAAAAAAATGATTGAGCTACAGCTGCTAACAAAACTAGAGAACAGTGCCATTAGATTAGCAATTACAACTATAAGAGCTGTAGGTGAAGGTCACACACACACACAAATACAACGCTCAGCAAAAATGAGTACACCCCTCCTTTTGAAAATGAATATTAGTATGCATTTCACAGTGAATATAGATCATTTATAGTGCTGCATTTGAACAAAACCATTTTATTAAACAGTTATAGAGTAGCATTTTGCTCACTAAACCTCTTTTTTGGTCACTAAACATACATTTAAATTTAAATTAATTCTATCAATCTATCAATCAATCTAATGTATATATGGGCATAAATTATTGTAGAGCATCCTAATATCAATAATAATTGAATTTAAATATTGAAAATAAATAAATAAATAAATAAATATTGACGTGAACAGCACCAGTTACTTTTTTGCAAACTGTTAATTAACATTGTTTTACCAAATATTAAATAAATAAATAAATAAATAAATAAATAAATAAATAAATAAATATTCATGTGAACTGCACCAGTTCCTTTTTTTGCAAACTGATAATTAACATTGTTTTACCCAATATTAAATAAATAAATATTCACATGAACAGCACCAGTTACTTTTTTGCCAACTTATAATTATGAATGTTTTACCTAATAATTAGTAAATAAATAAATAAATAAATAAATAAATAAATAAATAAATATTCATGTGAACAGCACCAGTTATTTTCTGCAAACTGATAATTAGCATTGTTTTACCCAATATTAAATAAATAAATATTCACATGAACAGCACCAGTTACTTTTTTACCAACTTATAATTATCATTGTTTTACCTAATAATTAGTAAATAAATAAATAAATAAATTAGTAAATAAAGAAATAAATATTCACGTCGTGAATAGCAACATTTACTTTTTTTTTGCCAACTTATAATTATCATTGTTTTACCTAATATTAAGTAAATAAATAAATAAATAAATATTTTCGTAAACGGCATCAGTTACTTTTTTTGGCAAACTGATAATAATCATTGTTTTACCCAATATTAAATAATTTTAAAAATAATCATAATAATTAAAAAACAAATAATAAATAAATAAATAAATATTCACATAAACGGCATCAGTTCTTTTTTTGCCAACTTATAATTATCATTGTTTTACCCAATATTAAGTAAATAAATAAATATAATAAATAAATTGAACAGCACCAGTTACTTTCTTTGCCAATTTATTATCACAATTATTTGACCCAATATTAAATGACACTTAAATCGCAGCTCCAACTTCTGTTTAACA